>NC_051176.1:322546665-322626045 GCF_013339695.2 Rhipicephalus sanguineus | reverse complement strand
TGAAGTGATGGCAGTGGTATAATGACTAAGCGTATTTGAACGAGATCCAGAGTCATTTTTCGCAAAGCGATGGTTTTATATGCTGATGAATTTTTTCTGGACTCGTTCAATGTTGTTACCGCTGGATTGAGCATGCCATTCCATATCACGGACGCATACTGAAGTTGCGGAAGACATATTGCCGTTTACAATTTGTGTAGGGCCATGGGACCTGAATCTCGAGATATTCTACAAACACATCCCGAGAGAACGAAGGCCCCGCATAGCAGCACGCTTAACGTGAGAAGAAAGTTTAACGCGCTGTCAACACACCACCAAGATCACTGATTTTCATAAACCTTGCATAACGGCACAGAATTGACAGAGTATTGAAATGACACGCTAGATGTTTTGCGAGTGATAGACATGAATTTTGTCTTTGAGGTATTCAGAGAAAGGTTATGCCGTTGCAACCATTCGGAAAAGAACACAAATCTGACTGCAGCAAGCGACAGTCGTTAACTGAATGAATTTCCTTAAATATCTTGATGTCATCGGCATACAAGAGCAAAGAAGAATTACGAATGGCAAAAGAAACATCATTAACGTAATTAAAAATAGGAGTGGGCCTAATACCGACCCTTGAGGGACCCCACTAGTCACTTTATACAAAGAAGAGGTTTGGCCATTTCACGGCAACATAACAAGATCTATTGAGCAGATAGCTGTGCAAACAGATTCACAATCGACAAGTCAACGTCAAAGTGCGCAGTTTAACCATAATCAGTATGTGGCTGACTACGTCAAAAGCCTTGCTCAGTCACAGTAGATTACTCACCTGTCCTCTCTGAGGAATAGGTGTGGAGATCTGCGCCATGAAACTAGCAAGATTTGTGGCAGTTGAGCGGCCAGCGAGAAACCATGTTGATTTGGAATCACTGAGTTTTTCACACTAAAGGACAATATTTTTGTGAAGAGCCATTCGAAGATCTTTGATTTGGCACATAGTAGAGAAATCGGGCGATAATTAGAAACATCTGTTTTTAGAGCCCGACTTAAATACTGGGAAAACACGAGCAGTTTTTCCGCATGCTAGTAATTTGGAAGTGTCCAGGCAGTTATTAATACGTAGTCAGAACTCGGACAAATACACTACCATAAGCTTTTAGTATGGCGGGGGGATGCATCTCGGCCACATATAAGGATGGTTTTAAAAGCCTTTATGCATTCGCAGATAAGATTTTCATCCGAGCAGCGACAAAGCACTGGATGAGCTAACTGCCTTGGGGCTGTTGTCTGATATCAGTGCTAGTCTGAGGCCTTATAAACGGATGAGAATGCGTGGCAAAACAGTCAGCGACGGAATGCACTTCTACCCGTTTGAGGTCCAGTAGGATGAAGGACTCTGCGCTTTTGCTAGAACGTGCTACATACATACTTCCAAAAGACTCAGCGGCCTGTCAGCGGCGCTTGTAAATGCGAAGCATTTTAGCGAAAATCTGCGACTTTAAAGCGTATCTATCTATCTATATATCTATCATTATACTATCTATCTATCTATCTATCTATCTATCTATCTATCGATCTATCTATCTATCTATCTATCTATCTATCTATCTATCTATCTATCTATCTATCTATCTATCTATCTATCGATCTATCTATCTATCTATCTATCTATCTATCTATCTATCTATCTATCTATCTAGCCGCCTACGACTTTGGGCTCTCCTGCCGTCTCGTTAATCGGATGTATACCAAATTGGTGTGTCATAACATGACCCTTATTACGAACATAAATGACAGGTCATATCACGATAATCATGACAAGCATGTCATGAACAGCATGATTTACATTCCACGGCCTTTGGGCTCCCTGGCCATTCCGTTAATCTGATGTATACCAAAATTGGTGTGTCATAACATGGCCTTATCACGAACATAAATGACAGGTCATATCATGAAAATCATGACACGCATGTCATGAACAGCATGATTTACATTCCACGGCCTTTGGGCTCTTGCGGCCGTTCCGTTAATTTCATATATACCAAATGGTACGGCGTGACAAGAGTTCATGACGAACATAATGACAGGTCCTAACATGCAAATCATGACGCGCATGTCATGTGCAGCATGATTTACATGACATGGTCTAGGGGCGCTCGCGGCCGTTTAAATGAAGGGATACATACGAAAACTGGTATGACGAGACATTTCTGTATGACGAACATAACTGAGACGTGGTAACATGAAATCATGATATGCATGTCATGTATGACATGATTTACATGCCACGCTCATGGCGCACTCGCGGGCCGTTCGCTAGATTGATATACACCAAAATTGGTTTTGTGCGATGTGACTTTATGAAGAACATGAATAACAGGTGGTAGCACGAAAACCATGACATCCATGACATATATGTCATGATTTACATGCCACGCTCATGGTGCATTCGCGCCCGTTTCGCTTGCGTGATATACACCAAAATTGCTGTTACGCGACACGACTGTATGACGAACGTAAGTGAGACGTGGTAACATGAAAATCATGACATGCAAGTCATGTACGACCTGATTTACATGCCACGCTCATGATGCGCTAGCGGCAGTTTCAGTAGACTGATATACACCAAAATTGGTATTGCGCGATGTGACTGTATGAAGAACATGAATGACATTTGGTAAGATGAAAACCATGACATGCATGTCATGTATGTCATGATTTAATTGCCACGCTCATGATGCATTCGCGGCCGCTTCGCTATCTCGATGTACACCAAAATTTGGTATTGCGCGAAGCGATTGTACGGCGAAGGTAAATGAGACGTGGTAACATGAAAATCATGACATGCATGACATGCGCGACATGATTTACATGTCATGCTCATGACGCACTCCTGCCGTTTCGTTGCTTGACATACACCAAAATTGGTATTGCGCGACACGACTGCATGACGAACGTAAATGAGAGGTGGTAACATGGAAATCATGACATGCAGGTTATGTATCTCATAATTTACATGCCGCGCTCATTGTGCATTCCCGGCCGTTTCACTAGCTTGGTATACACCAAAATTGGTATTGCGCGACGCCACTGTATGACGAACGTAAATTAAAGGTGGTAACATGATAATCATGACATGCAGGTAATGTACGACATGATTTACATGCCATGCTCATGGCGCACTCGTGGCCGTTTCGCTAGATTGATATGCACCAAAATTGGTATTGCGCGATGTGACTGTATGAAGAACATGAATAACAGGTGGTAACATGAAAACTATGACATGCATGCCATGTATGTCATGAATTACATGCCACGCTCATGGTGCATTCGCGGCCGTTTCGATAGCTTGATATAGACCAAAACTGGTATTGCGCGATGTGACTGTATGATGAACATTAATGACAGGTGGTAACATGAAAAACCATAATATTCATGCCATGTATGGCATGAATTACATGCTCTACTCATGGTGCACTCGCGGCCATTTCGCTCCTTTGATATACACCAAAATTGGTATTGCGCGATGTGACTGTATGATGAGCATAAATGAGAGGTATTAACATGCGAATCATGTTATGCGTGTCATGTACGGTATGATTTACATGCCACTGTCATGGTGCGCTTCCGGCCGTTTTGTTAACGTGATATATACCAAAATTGGTATGGAATGACACGAGTGCGTGATGAACATAAACGACAGGTCATGCATTTATATAACAGAATATGCGTTTCATTGGCATGGTGTACACTAGACGCATGGCAAACATGCGATATATGGTGGACTAGATGCCATGGCATGAATGATTTCATTTGGCTCAAAGACAAACAAGGCGATGTATGCAGCTCTTTGCTGGCTGCTTCGCATTACATCGATTCCCACAGTGCGTGGGATCTGCCGAATTTTTTTAATAAGAATTCAATATACGAACTATGATCCCGTTTATATAGGCGTTTAGAGAGAGTTCAAAAAAAGCTGAACTCTTCCTTCCACTCGCTGGATGGAGAACATTTAGATTTCCTGTGCGTGCGATCTTTATGCTTCAGTGCGCTGATAAGTTCAGGTGCGAACCAGTGGGGATATTTACGTTGGTTAGGTGTATATTGGGGAATAAAATTACGCATGCCGCTCAGTACAAGCTCCGTAAACCGATCAACCTGCTCTTCAACATTTGGTTTGTTAGTAACCTGTGACCACTATACGGTGGACAAGTAATGATACAGGCCCGTGTTATCACCTCCCTTGAAAGCAAATCTCGGAGATTTGTTTACGTAACTGCTGTAGCTCGCTGTTTGCGCTGATGGAGATAATCTTACGTTAAGAGGTGGGTGGAATTTTTCCGGACGTACAAGAGAGGTGTTGGAGGGGGAAACTTCAAGGGGTTGATCGTTTGACACACACAAGTCTAAGCTGTTGCCACTGGAATTGACGACTGAGTTATGTTGCAGTAGGGAATTAAACGCCAGAAAGTCCAAGAGCAGGCTGCACCTTTTCTCTATATGAAATGATTGTAATGAGAAAAGGTAAGCGTGCTCCAGTCAATTCCAGGTGCATTGAAATCTCCAAGAACAATAATTCTGTGCCCACTATGAGAAGATATCACAAGTTCAATAGAAGACATGACATCATGAAACGAGGCAGGGGAAATGCTGAGTGGCAAATAGAAACATCCAATCAACAACTTTTCACGGCGCTCAAGGTTGATTTCTAGCCATATCGATTCTCCGATAGTTTCTAGGTCTTTCCTCCTAACGAATTTCAGTGAATTGTCAATGGCAGTCAGCACGCCACCGCCTTTCTGCTTGGTTTCACTGAAATCTCGGTCACTGCGGAAGGTGGTGTAGGTCGGGGGAAAAAAGTCCGATGAGGGAATTTCAGTGCCGAGCCAGGTTTCAGAAGTAACAATAATAGAAAAAGAAGACGAAAGAACATTAGAGAAAAACTCGAGTGTCTTGGTACGCAGACCCCGAGCATTTTGGTACACTCACAGCGGCAAGAGAGTGCTAGCGACTCTCTTCGCGAGAGTAAACGCTTGTCCCATATTTCACTCCCTTTTCAAGAGTGCTGGCAACTCTCTGCTGCACAGAGTAGACACGCTCTCTCGACAGAGTTGTGGTACTCTCGCTGAACGAGAGTGAACAAGCTCCCTCGCCAGAGTAAAGTCACGCTTTTGAAGTGGAGTACATACACTCTCGGCTGGAATTATGCTACTCCCTCGCAGAGTTTCACAGGGCTGGTTAGGCTAGAGTGCATGAACTCCCTCCAAGAGTAGAATCATTCTTGCAGCTAGGACTAACGTTTAAAAAAAAAGGAAAAAAAAGAAATCCTTCATACGTTTTCTACAATGTAACAGTGAACCTGGCTGAAATGCCTGAAGCTTGCCTCACACATACACAGAACTCACACCCGCACACTCATTCATACACACACAGCAACACTGAACATATGCAACTGGCGCTGCACACAACCATACAACGGTAACCGGTATAATTCATGATGTTTTGCCCCCCCCAGTGCCTGGCAACAGCTCTGCTGTGCGTGTTGACACAACAGATATAAGACGTGTATCTAATGATATATTGGGATGCTGTTGGCAAGACCTTTTTACTTAAAACAGCATAATATTCACGCTGTTGTATTTGTAAATTCCAAATAAGCTGGGACTATGATATCGGCTCATGCCGTCAGCCGCTCACGCCCAAGTCTGAACTATAGAGGCTTACAAATACACTTGCGGATATTTTACCAGGACTGGCTGATGAATACTACGACGAGATCTGGCGTCCGCGGATATGCGGTGCCGCGGCAGGCGCGGCATACGCCAGAAAAGCAACGCCGTCAACAAACCAAATGCAAGCGCATCTGGCATTCTCGCACTTCGTTCAACGTCGGGTTCATTGTAATGTAACAGTGAAAAGCTTTCGAAGATAAAACGCATTCTTCAACCTTCGCGCCACTGCGCCAATCGGGCACTCAATGACCCGTACGACTCCCAGCGAAGGTAGGCCTAGCGCACCTGCCAGTCCGTGTGTATGCTGTCGACTTCTGGGTTTAAGGATACGCTCCGTGTAAAAAATGAGTGTACATAGGTTTGTCGGTTAACCTGAATGAACCATTTTTTCTTGGTCGGTGTTCGTACAAGGAGCTGGGCCTACGACGCCCTCAGCAAACGCACCCCGGCAACCACCGAAAGCCGCCGAGCGCATCGCCGGCACTTCGCAGACACAGACTTGTCAATTAACGCCTTGTTGAACTAATTAAATGAGGCATACTTTCTTGCAGTCATTTGGTGTTTGGCACGGTTATGTATGTAGTTGCACCTATCGATTCAGGTGCAAATCAGTACACTGACACGGGCGCTGCGGGTGTTCGGATATGGCGAGAAAATCACGTTATTGAATGCCATTCGTGGTCGTCAGCTGTTTTGTGTGTTATGAAGACGCGAATTTTATTTGAAAAGAAAGATCGGGTCTATTTTCAGCATGCGACCTGTAAAAATGAAGTCAAGACGTGAGCTCTGTCTTCACTAGTCTTTTTACGGCAAGGGTGCGGCGTTTGGGCGCGGCGTAGTGGTAGAGACCTCGGCTGAGAATCTGCTGGTGGCAGGTTCGATTCCTCCTGCCGGACGTTTTTTTTTTTTTTTCTCTCACGGTTTTTTTTTTTGCACTAATGCTTTAGTGTCTACCTTATTCCAGTGGCAATTAGTTTGTGTCGTAAATTAAGTTGGCGATGCGTTAGAAGTTGCCGATGTTCGAGGCTTCGAAGCATGCCTCTGTTGGCATTTCAGAAACGTTTACGATCACTTCCTTTTTTTATTACTGAAAGCTATCCTATAATTTGCACATTAAAGTGACATCTGTGGCGTTTACGCTCGGAGGATTGTGGTTAAGAGACAGTTATATAACGCTGTGCGGCGTCGGCCAGAAGCTCGCGCTAGTTTGTACTCCGCCTGCTTAGGAGGGAGTTCCCGACCCTGTTCACGCTACGTCGGGGCGGGAGTTCCGTGGATTGGGAACTCTATCAGAGTAGCAGAGAGTTCGCGGTCTCTTTTACCCTGCCTTCAAGGAAAGAGTAAGTTCCGCGGCTAACTCTCCACTACTCCCCCATGGCGTTAAAGAACTCTGGCGAGAGTAATACAGTCCCTCTACCCTCGCAGTACTCCCTGTACATCTGTGAGTGTAGAATATGTCTACGTTACACGGCACTTTCGATTCCAGGCACTAGCTCAGAGGAATGAAGCATGTCATCGCGCAGCTTCCCACGAAATGGCTTGAAGAGGCATCCCAGGGGCCACATCGAAGGGTCACTTAAGGCATTGTAGTGTTTCCTCGTCAACTTCGCTGTAGAATGAAGAATATAACTGAAATCTTGTTTGAAGTCGCCGGCAGGAGATGGGAGACATATCCAATGAAGCAATATGTTTTTTGATGTCAGCAGCAGTGGTGTCCGGGCTCAGCTTCGTAACAAAATGGCCTTTGGCTGTTGCGGCCGTTGTGGCCGCTGAGCTACAGATATAGTGGATGTCTTCAATGCTCCAAACGAGGCGGGTTTCTTCTTTCTTACACCCTCAGTTACCGCTGCAGAAGAGGCTGTCGCAGGCATCACACTGACACGCTCGGACGTGTCTACGTCACCTGGCGACGAATTCGAAGATGAAAGAATTTTGGACAGATGTTGTTCAGAGTACGCAGGCTGCCTGGAGGTCACAGAACGGCCAACGTTCACCTGCTCTGGAGGGATCACAGGTGCCTTCACTGACACGGCGGCCGTGCGGCGCGTCAGCTCCTCACGCAGGAAGCGGACCTCTGCACGAAGGGAGGCAACCACACGGGCTTGTTGTTCTACACCGCGGGAATGATCCTACGGAGGCGCTCGTTTTCTTCGCGTAGTTGGGATATTCTAGGGACCGTAGTTGGGATACCTCGTCGCTGAGGAACGAGATTCCCTCCAACGCGTCGAGGAGGAGGCGGCGCAGCCCCGCGAGATCACCACCCGGAGGGGCACACGTGGAGAGGAACAGGGGCGTAGCCAGAAATTTTTTTCGGGGGGGGGGGGGGGTTCAACCATACTTCATGTATGTTTGTGCGTGCGTTTGTATGTGTGCGTGTATATATACGCAAGCAAAACTGAAAAATTTCGGGGGGGTTTGAACCCCCCCCAACCCCCCCCTGGCTACGCCCCTGGAGAGGAAACCGGTTTGAGAGCTGCAATGCCGAGTTGTCTTCGCTAGGCTTACCAGAAGAACGGGAGCAAAATGAGCGCGATCCAGACTTCAGAAGTTGCAGCTCTTCATCAGGCCAGGTTACACACTTCGCATGAACACGTTTAGAGCAATTTTCACAGCGGAAAAGCTGCTGCTTACCGAAAACGGGCAGGAGCATAGCAAGCATGCATCCCGACTGGGAGCCAGGGTGCGGGACTATAATAATAATAATAATAATAATAATAATAATAATAATAATAATAATAATAATAATCAATCAATCAATCAATCATTTATTTAACGTGCCCAGGAACAACCGTAAGGTCTTTGTGCAGGCGCACGCAAAAAAAACAATAAAAATAAACTATACAATACAGACAGTCTTCAGCACGCTTAACGTGAGAATAATAATAATAATAATAATAATAATAATAATAATCAATCAATCAATCAATCAATCAATCAATGATTTATTTAACGTGCCCAGGAACAACCGTAAGGTCTTTGTGCTGGCGCACGCAAAAAAAAACAATAAAAATAAACCATACAATACAGACAGTTTTCAGAAATAAAAAGAGCAAAAACACGTAGACAAAGAGAAATGAACACAAAAGGGGAGGAGTAAAATAATACAACACGAGAAATATTGACGGGGCACAAAAAATTAGATTGCATATGTACAACTCTGTGGAAAGACTGAGAAGGGAAGACTTTGTACATTGTGCCACACTATGTCAAAACAGTGCAAAGCTCAGATAAAAACAATGATTGTGGGCTATGAAAAACGTCAAGATCAAGAAAATTAACATTATAGAGACTTTGTATTCTGTGAACGGTAGAGTGCTGGAACAAGCAGGCGGGTACATGAAACGGTCGGTTCTCTCTGGTTAACTTACGCGGAATTCGAAAATTTACACAATTGAGAAGTACAGGGCAGGATATGATACCGTGGACTAGCTTGTAAAGAAATAAGAGATCAGAGCGATTTCGTCGGCAGTGAAGTGATGGCAGTGATAATAATTCAGCAGTACTTGAACGAGATCCAGAGTCATTTTTAGCAAAGCGATGGTTATATATGCTGAGGAATTTTTTCTGGACTCGTTCAATGGTGTTACCGCTGGATTGTGCAAAGCCATTCCATATCACGGACGCATACTCAAGTTGCGGAAGACATATTGCCGTGTACAATTTGTGTAGGGCCATGGGAGACCTGAATTCTCGAGATATTCTACAAACACATCCGAGAGAACGAAGGCCCCGCATAGCAGCACGCTTAACGTGAGAAGAAAGTTTAACGCGCTGTCAACAACAACACCAAGATCACTGATTTCATAAACCTTGCATAACGGCACAGAATTGACAGAGTATTGAAATGACACGCTAGATGTTTTGCGAGTGATAGACATGAATTTTGTCTTCGAGGTATTCAGAGAAAGGTTATTACCGTCGCACCATTCGGAAAAAGAGCGCAAGTCTGACTACAGCAAGCGACAGTCGTTAACTGAATGAATTTCCTTAAAAATCTTGATGTCATCGGCATACAAGAGGAAAGAAGAATTACGAATGGCAAAAGAAACATCATTAACGTAAATTAAAAATAGGAGTGGGCCTAATACCGACCCTTGAGGGACCCCACTAGTCACTTTATACAAAGAAGACGTTTGGACATCTACGGCAACATAACAATATCTATTGAGCAGATAGCTCTGCAGGAGATTCACAACTGACAAGTCAACATCAAAGTGCGCAAGTTTAACCATAATCAGCGTGTGGCTGACTACGTCAAAAGCCTTGCTCAGGTCACAGTAAATTACGTCAACCTGTCCTCTCTGAGAGCTAATAATAATAATAATAATAATAATCAATCAATCAATCAATGATTTATTTAACGTGCCCAGGAACAACCGTAAGGTCTTTGTGCTGGCGCACGCAAAAAAAAACAAAAAACAATAAAAATAAACAATACAATACAGACAGTTTTCAGAAATAAAAAGAGCAAAAACACGTAGACAAAGAGAAATGAACACAAAAGGGGAGGAGTAAAATAAGACAACACGAGAAATATTGACGGGGCATAAAAAATTAGATTGCATATATTCAACTATGTGGAAAGACTGAGAAGGGAAGACTTTGTACATTGTGCCACACTATGTCAAAACAGTGCAAATAATAATAATAATAATAATAATAATAATAATAATAATAATAATAATAATAATAATAATAATAATAATAATAATAATAATAATAATAATCAATCAATCAATCAATCAATCATTTATTTAACGTGCCCAGGAACAACCGTAAGGTCTTTGTGCAGGCGCACGCAAAAAAAAACAATAAAAATAAACTATACAATACAGACAGTCTTCAGAAATAAAAAGAGCAAATACACGTAGACAAAGAGAAATGAACACAAAAGGGGAGGAGTAAAATAAGACAACACGACAAATATTGAAGGGGAATGAAAAATTAGATTGCATATATACAACTATGCGGAAAGACGGAGAAGGGAAGACTTTGTACATTGTGCCATACTATGTCAAAACAGTACAAAGCTCGGATAAAAACAATGATTGTGGACTATGAAAAATGTCAAGATCAAGAAAATTAACATTATAGAGACTTTGTATTCTGTGAACGGTAGAGTGTTGGAAGAAGCAGGCGGGTACATGAAACGGTCTGTTCTCTCTGGTTAACTTACGCGGAATTCGAAAATTAACACAATTGAGAAGTATAGGGCAGGATATGATACCGTGGACTAGCTTGTAAAGAAACAAGAGATAATAATAATAATAATAATAATAATAATAATAATAATAATAATAATAATAATAATAATAATAATAATAATAATAATAATAATAATAATAAATAATAATAATAATAATAATAATAATAATATGAGGTCGTGGTTGGGCAGGCGTTTATTTGGCCGAAGACCCAGCAGCGAACAGGCACGGTCAACCCACACTGATGATGATGATACACGACGAAGATGAGGAATAATCGAATGCATTATGATGATGATAATGTACAGATGAAGAAGATGTGTATAATAAGTGCCCACACTAATAATAATAATAATAATAATAATAATAATAATAATAATAATAATAATAATAATAATAATAATAATTACGATTATGGTGATGTCACGCGCCTACAACACGGCGGTACAAAGTACCACCCAGGTGGCATCTTTCAAGTTGGTTTACGAAGGAACGACGCTCGACGAACGCCAGCCACGAAGAAAATTTTGACCTATCTGCAGCGCGCCGAAGAAGCCAGGCAGCTTGCCCGCCTGCGTATTAAGACCCAGCGGAGGAGCGACAGCCGTCACTACAACCTTCGACGACGCCATATCGAGTTCCATACCGGCGACCGTGCGTGCGTGTGGACGCCGATACGCCGAGGTGGACTCATTGAGAAGCTTCTCCGGTGATACCTCGGGTCATACAAGTTATTTCGACGTGTCCGCGCACTGGACGGCGAGGTGATCCCTGACGGCATTACGTACTCTCAGCGGTGCCGCGCGGGACCCGAAGTCGTCCACGTTGTGCGTCTTCAACCTTGCTATGCGCGCGGATGAACTTCTTTTGGGACTTGTTTTGGTCAATTCCCTTTGTGTGTATTTTTACCTGCACGTTCTTTCTTCAGCATCGAGACGATGCTTTTCCAGAGGGCGACATTGCCACACGCCTTTATTTTTCGATTTCTATGTATTCGGAGTTCACCCACAAAACCGTTAGCACCGCTCGGCGCAGGCCGCGCGGCAATGTTTGGGAATCGTTCGAGATTGTTCTGTTGAAATGACGCGCAGGACGCGAATAGTCAAGTTTATTCTGGAGCTTACGCGAGCACCAGCGATAACGCTGGAAGGTTCGATCACTGATGTATAAGACACGACGCGTTCCGCCGCCAGACATCTTTTCGGGGAGGGACCATCCTTTGTGCATGTTCGCGCGTGCGTTTGTGTGTGCGCGTTTCTACACACATTCAAAACTGAAAAATTTCGTGTGGGGGCGCTTTGGAAACCTCCCCTCGGTTACGCCAGTGCCGCCGATGATCAGATTACCGACGGCCGACGACCGTTATCGCCGCTATCAGCGTGCATTGCATGTACTTTGAGCTACTTAGTTTTCTTGGGCACAGGTTTGCCCAATAAAGAGTTTCGTCTCTACCAGTGTCTTCACCGTCACGTGACAGTAACAATAAGTAACCGAGCGTCAGAAATGCTGTTGAAGAAACGTGCACCGCTCACCTGCTCGAGAGAGGGCAGCTCAGGCGGCGGAGCGTGACAGCTGCGGGGGCGGCACAGCTGCGGCAGCACAAGTTGCGGCGACGTGGCGACATGCCGGCGGCTGAACAAGAGGACATGGTCAGCGACGCTGACGAAGGTGAGACTTTTGCTCGCGTCCACCCCGATGGAAAGATAGCGGCGTTAAACGAGTCGAGAGGCAGCCTGATATCGACCTCTTGAAGGGCAATTTGTCTGCTGTATGAGCGCCCGTCGTCTCGTTTCGTCCTTGTCGGCAGCATTTTGAGAGAGACAGGATTTGCCAAAGTGGCAATCATTAAGCCACTGGCGGCCACTCCATATAAGTGGCCGATAGGGGGGAGAAAGGGTCTTTTTAGTGGCCCCTTTTTTCAACTACGCGATCGTTTTGAACGAGTGAGACATTTTTCGCTGCAGCTGTGAGACTTCTTGTGGTCGCAGTCACGCTGGTTTTCGCGTTAGTCAAAGGAAGTAGTGGCGTTTTTTTTCGGAAGGACGTGCCATGCCGAAGACAAATCCGAAGACGGAAACAATGATAAATTGAAGCGGGGGCACTGGCTTATTCGTCGGAAAGCGCGTTTACTGTTGCTATTGCCGACTACACGAATGCCTTGGACACATGCCAATAATTCATAGCCAATGGCTATAATCTCTAACAATGTATCAGTTTTTGTGATGATAACATTGTTGTGCCGGTGAAACGGTGATTACCAAATGACACTAACTACATCAAATCTGTTGTTCATAACCACCAAGATGTTGATCAGAATTTCCAAGTTACAATGCAGCACAGGTGGCACCTCGGTTAAGGTACCTTAGCTTAACAGCAGATTTGTGCAAGTTACTAATCAGAGTAATCAAGTTCAGTTCTAGGTAAAAACTGAGTACAAACTATTTCGTACAGTGAGTAGATCACTCAATAATGAGGTAAAGTGGTTAAAGAGCTCGGCTGTGCGCCCAAGAGTTGCGGGTTCGATCCTAGCCGCGGCAGTCGCATTTCGATGAAGGCGAAATGCTAGAGGCTCGTGCACATAGATTTAGGTGCACGTTAAAGAACCCCAGTTAGTTCGGGGCCGTCCACTACAAGCCTGCCTCATAATCAATATCGTGGTTTGGGTGTAAGCCCCCAGATATTATTATTAATTATTACTGATTAATGAGGAAAAAATAGTTCCTTGCAACTCATCACTTGCCTTCAAGGTAACATATGTCGCGATTTGTAGAAAGCACTTAGAAAATACACCAGTTGAAAAGTGTGGCGCATGTTTTCTAAAATTTTTGTCTACATTGCCCCTGCTTTTGAGGTCTCAAGTGGGAAGGAGATTTTTTTTGATGCATGCAATTTAAGTTCGCTGCGAGAGTAGCTATGAACCAGTTTCCTCTCGTCAGCTTTGTGAACTTCAAGTAACGCTGCGCGACAAGAGTGTGCCTGCTGACACGGCCGCCGTGCTATCTTTCGCTCTTTGTACGTTGAAGGTCATCCAACTCGTGCCCACTTTGTAGCATTTTATTGGCAAGCATGTGAGCAGCGTATTGCATTACGGTTTTGCTTGAAGTGGTTTAACTTGGCTTCTAGGAAGATTGTGTCAGCAAATAATTTCGTAACAAATACTTTTATAAAAAAATTCCGGCAGCTTCGCACTAGGGGTGCCTGTTTTATCTTTATTTCTTTCAACCCATTTCTCTCCCTGTAGTTTCTATCGCTCTCTACTTTTCACGTGTTTGTTTTCGTTTGACACTCACACCTGCTGTACTCGGTAGTGGGGCTTGCTCAATTCCTGTGGAGCATACCCACCTGAGGAGTTTTTCACGACGGAGCACGAGTTACCGATAGCTTCACTGTAAAGAGGATGAAGAGAGCGCGTGCCAGATCATGATGATGATAGTTTTTCACGACGGAGCACGAGTCACCGATAGCTTCACTTCATGAACTGGCATGAGTTACCGGCAGCCTAAACCGCTTCGCTGTCAAAATGTTTCCCAGATATATCATCAAAGATAACATCTCACTGCCAACAAGAGGGACTTGACACATCTAATCGACCAACTGCCATCAGCCACTTGTAGCGTTTAGATGCAAGGCACGATTTACTGAAAAAAAAAATGCGAGCTCAGAAACCAACGCTTCGTGGTTCTTCGACTGTCTGTTATTCTCGAAGTTTCTGCCCCATATATGAGAAGGGGCAATACGCAATGGTTGTAGACTTTACGCTGTAGTAATAGCGGTCAGTTGCTGGCTGCTGGAATGTCTACTGTATGCGCCGGTAGCGTAGCCAGAATTCTTTTTTTTGGGGGGGTGGGGGGGGGAGGTTCAGCCATTTTATGTATGGTCATGAGTGCGTTTCTATGTCTGCACGTATATATACACATGCAACATTGAAAAATTTTGCGTGCGTATATATACGAGCACCCCTGTAAAGGACTGACGTTTCGGCCACGGGACCGGCCTTCGTCGGAGTCACTCCGACGAAGGCCGGTCCTGCGGCCGAAAAAATAATGTATATATATAATGTAAGATATAACCGCCAGTGGTATGCTTGTCATACTTATTCTGTAGCGTCCTCTCGCGGTGGTTATGGTGCTCGGCTGCTGACCCGACAGTCGATGGAGGCGAAATGGCCCACGGTGAAGAACACACCAGGTGGTCAAAATTTCCGGAGCCCTCCTCTATGGCGCGCCTCGTAATCATATCGTGGTTTTGGCACGTTAAACCCCATATATGATTATTATTATTATTCTTTAGTGAATTTCCTTTACATGCCTTCAATGGACATCTGAGGCCATTTCGGCCCTGATTGACAAAATCAGGGTCTCCGCTGCTCCTGGTCCGGGTAAAATCTCCGCTAAAGTCATCAAACGCACTAAAGTAAATTTCTACAAATAATCTTTTGAGAAGTACGGCCTACTGGGCGAGTTGGTAACTCATCTTAATGCTTAAAAGAATCTTTTCCCAGTCCATAACAACCAGTACGAGTGGAAGTTAAGCAAGCTTGTCTAAAGCGCTGTCAGAACTAATCCTTCATACATCACGAACCTGTGTCGCTTGCAAACAATCTATTCTGCATGCTGCCTCTCACCTTGACGCTCTTTCCTTTTCCGTAATCAGCACGGCTTCCCATCAGTGCAAAAATCAACTTTTTGAATTCACTACTGAGCTTCATTTGAACCTTTATTCTCTCTTCCAAACAGATCTACCATACCTAGACTTTTCGATAGCCTTTGCTCACGTACCTCATTAACGACTAATTATCAAAGTAAATAGCTTATGCATACATCCACTAATCACGTCATGGATCCGATGTTTTGCAATCGATTAGGAACCGCCACTCAACAGTCACCGAAGTGTTCCGTACCGCTAGGTTCAGTCGTCGGACCCCTTTTCAATTTCCATTAACGACCTGCCCTCTGCTACTTCGTCCAACTCTTTCCTGATGGCTGCGTCCTGTGCCGCCGTTTAAGCTCGCATGACAAGCAGTCGCTTTTACAACGTGACCTCACTACAACTGAGAAATGGTGCACTGAGTGGCTCATGCAGCTAAACGTCAAAAAATGTCAGCGCGGAATCACACTAGCAAGCCTACATGGTCAGAGCATATTCATAATCTGGTTGCTGCAACTAACAAATGCCTGGGATTAATTAAACGGTTACGGTCATCATCACCCCCCATGATCCGTAAACTAGCACATGAGACATTTGTCCGCACTAAACTCCAATTCGCATCGGCTTTATGGAAGCGTGCCTTGTTGAGCTACCTGAAGCTGTCCAAAACCGCGCAGCCCGGTTTATTACGTCCCAGTACGACTATCGGTTAAGTGTTCATCAAATCATCCTTGGACATCAAATCATTGGCACTTTGCCGAAAAATCTCTCGCTGGTGCCTCTTTCAAAAGATGTACTATAGCTTCGCACACTTGCGTGACACGCTTCTTTTCCCTCCGAAGCGCACTTGACGACGTCGGTCAAACACCCTCAGTGTTGAACGAATTCACGCCAGTAGCCACTGCGAAATGGAATAGCTTACCTGACCATGTGGTAATGGGCCTCATCAAGTTTCGAAATGTACTGAGTGCTGATGCGGAGCGTATTTCGAGTTTTCACTCTCTGCATTGGAGCACTGCACGGGCTCGGGCCTACCCGAAAACCCGGGCCCGGCCCGGCCCCCGGGCCGGGTAAAGTAGTTTCCACGGCGGGCCCGGGCCGGGCTCGGGCCTGAAGCTCTGGGCTTAGGGCCAGGCCCGGATTTGAGGTGGCGGGCTCGGGCCGGGCTTCGATTGTGCTCAGTGCTTAAAGGAACACTAAATTGAAACATTGAATCGGTTTAGATGGATAAAGTGTACTCTGAGAACTCGAATATCATTCATTTCACCATCATAAGTTCACGAATGGAAGAGGAAATCAAGGGCAAAGTTCCATTTTTATGTGCCGCGCTGAAATATTCGCGCGTGAGGTTACGGATTTGTATTTGTCGTATTTTGGGGACATTAGCTTTACGAAATTTCCTGAAACTTGGCATGTTAAGTCTATGGCTTCCTCAGATGTCAGTGTACTTCATTTTTACCGACTAGGAACTACGTAGGCCGCAGCAGACGCCGTCAGAATCTATGAAGTCACGGCGTCTGCTGCGCGAATTTCAAGGTGGCGTCGTCACCAGCATTTGCTTTTTGCGCGTTTTCTCGCCTACCAAGAGTCTTGCCGTGGCGAACGTGGTGATTTTGGAATTGTAAAAGAGTAATTTACTGATAATAGAAAAATCATTTTTCTCTTTCGTGTCCCTCAAAGCTGTTCCAAATACGTTGTGAATACGTACATTTTATCATAAAAAGTGTTTTTTTATGTCGGCAAGCTGTTTGGAGAAGTTTTATGAAGGGCAAGTACTGAACCTCTTTTGCTTCTTGCATATGGAGCTACTTGGTATATCTGACACGGGCGAGACCAGGCGCCTATGTAGTTAACATCTCGATATCTTGTGCTTTGTTTGCATTTGTTATTATTTAATATCCCAAATGTTGTTGTGTAGTAGCAGAATTAAATGTATTATAATAAATTTATACCTAGAACTAAAGATCAGCTAACGTTGCGATTTGAAAGAAGACCTTTCCTATATCTCATATATGGGTCATTTCTGAAGGGTATTTGGCGGCAGGATTCCAACAACATATCGTTACCTATCTCCAAAATGACTAAACTCTGGATGCCGATTCGGAACTATAGAGTTTTGTGTCACGGTTTTGAATCGGCACAGGCTGGCCGCATGCTCACGAAAAAAAAAAATGCTTGAAACCTGTCATGTCTGTGTTGCTTAAGAACGTGCTTTTAAACAAAATAAAAGAAAATGGGTCGAATGCAGTCATGTGCGGGTCGCGGGCCGTGTGTTTGAGACCCCTGAGCTATATAATGCGAGAGCTGCATGATGATACTGTCGCAACAGCCTTGGAATGTGCAGGAATAGCGTGGGTCCATTAAAGAAGGCGCGAGGGAAAGTATATTCGCTTGAAGAAATATTTGGCTAGAGAAAAGAGCATTACCAGTTCCGCGCCGGGTGATGTCCCTTTACCTCGAAGCATATGCTTGCAATGAGTAAGCGACGAGCAGCTTATTCACGCTTTTATTACCAAACTGGAACGAACCCCCAAAAGTAGTTCGATATCGCTTCGTCCACTTGCTGCCAGTCCTACCTGCGTAGTCCAATAAAAATCTTCTACCAGTAGAACATCGTTAGGAAGGCACACACCATTATGGAAAACAAGAGTAAGGTGCAAACCGTGCATAACACACTTCTGAAAACTGCTAGGAGAAGCCCTCAAAGAGGAGTGTTACAGATGACATTGAAGAGTGGGACCACGTTAGAGAAATGAAGAGATGAGCTGGACAGCTATGTTCATTCCACAGAGGTCCCCAAAGACAAGTTTGCTCCAGTGGTGGAACTTAAGAACAACGACTGCCGACGTCTTCACAATTCGCAAGTCAGATCCACGCCCCTTGGGCTAGCGCAAGCAGTGCGAGAAACTTTAGCGCGGTAGGATATTTTATGCAACAGCGCGTGGCGTGCTTAAAGCCGAAATCGCTTTATAATTAGACTTTTTTTGCACATTGACATGTGAAGAAATAAACTATAAATTATGCCAAAAAACAAACAAACTTATAGACTGTGTATAGTAGCAGTGGTGTGATATATGAAAGGAATGCTATGACAAAAAGTTTTTCTTCTTTCGTTCGGCTGCTTATACGTATTTCTAAAAGTACACGTTGTGCACGCGGTTTGTTGTAATTACTTTCTATGTTAGTGTATTTACAAGAAGGCAATAAATTTGACTTCCTTCCTCCTCTTGCTGTGGCAATGTGTTACTATTCAGAAGGGTGCACGACTGGTGTTCTCGTTAAATGTCAATAGAGAGCGCAATAAAAACAAAGTGAAGATAGCATTCTGTTCTCTGTCGCCTCTGTTTTTATTGCGCTCCCTATCGAAGCTGAACTGCTGCAAATCTCTATCCATCTGGTACGAAACGCTGTCGATGATACCCATTCTATTTGCAGCGGAAATAGGTACAGCATACCTCTGGCAAACGAACATTCATTGCACCCAGTACGTCCGCCGCAACTGTTTCACCGTGAGCACCTTTTTACAAGAAATTACCGTAAGTTAAGGTATAATTGTTAGCGAAACATGCGCCAACAAGGGCTAGGCATTTGCCACTTAAAGCAATATGCTGTTGATTCCACGTTTGGGAAACACCACCTAGATTACTAGTTCGGGACCGATCTGCGGTCGGGCCGGGCCCGGGTCTCGCTTTTGAGTGACCAGGCCGAGAATCACGGCCCGTGCAGTGCTCAAGGCTGCATTCCTCTATTACTTATGCCTTATCATTTCACCTCGTTCCCTTCTGAATATTCATTTATAGTGCTTACTTAATTCATGAACGTTCTTTCTTCTTACCCCCCTTATGTAATGCTCCAACCTTTAAGGGTTGCGAAATGATAATGATAAATCTTCTCTGCTGGCAACTAACCGAGACATACACGTTCTAGGGCCTGCTTGCAAGTTACGAATTCTAGTTCGTTTGTCGGGCCCCCTAACATTATCTTTGATTCTGAATCTTTATCTTCAACCCCACTATAAAACTTTTTCGGTTGACGTCGTCAAGCACTTTTTGCGATTCGTTGCCATCATTGCTGAAGAGAAGGATGTCGCCTGCAAACCGATAAATTTTAAGCGCACAACCAGACGAGGAACACGTAAGGCACTTGTTTTGTCCTCGTCTGGTTGTGCGCTTAAGGTTAGCGGTCATGTCTTACCAACACGCCCAAACTGCCATTTAGTGGCACACTCTCAGTTTGTTCACCCAACCTAGTTGGCTTCATTTCATCCATTCTACCCTCAATCGCACAAGCTTTACAGAGGGGAGTGGGGCGCATAGCAAGAAAGCGAGCAAGAATAACATCACATAAAAACATATGAAGATGCAATGTTAGGCTGATACAAGTGATTTACAGGCAAAAAAAAACAGATACAACATACACTTTACGTTTCATCAAGTGAATTGTGTAAGGTGGATCCCAACAAGTCCTGATCTGAAATGGAAACGATGTCGGAGCGAAGGTGGTTCCAGTGTTTAGACGTGCGTGGGACAAAGGATCAGTAAAAAATGTTAGTGCGGCAACTAATGACGTGTACCTTATGGTGATGGTCTAAACAAGCTTAGATTGGGTCGTAATGAAGTGAGCTCTCAAAACTTGATCATTAAACATCTCACGAAAAAGCATGAGACGAGATGCTTTGCGACGTGATTCCAGTGACTGCAAGCGAGGTATGCGTTTCATTGACGTGATACGGCTAGTGCGATGGTAGTTAAAGAATATGAAGCGTGCTGCGTTATGCTGTACCATTTCAAGCGAGTAAGTTAAGTGCGATTGAAAAGTGTCCCAAATGAAGCGTGCGTATTCGAGTTCAGAACGCACTAGTACATTGTTAGTTGCACACCTTGAGGGACACGACTAGAGGTAGGTACCCTATAATGCGGTTACTATGGTTAATGTTACGTTTCCAGCTCAAGTCAAACGATATGTGCATTTATATATATGAAGTAACAGAGTATAGAGCAGCGTTATTTCACGTGGTACGTGAAACGAGTTAAACTTTGCAATTGTTAATGTGCCAAGTTCTGCACCAGCTGTACAAAGGTGTAGCGTGGTGAACAGCTCTGTTGTTTGTGAAAAGGTGAACAGAAGTGGTTTCAACATCGGGTAAATCATTATTAAGGAAAAGGGCCCAGCACAGCATGTGTACTTTTGCGCATGTAGTGAAGAGCACTGGACATATCTCCTGGCCTGACCCCTTTCACGGAATTTTATTTTCCTGGTTTTCTTCAAGGGTAGCCGGGCAGCGGTGGTTGTAGATGGTTCCGCAGCTTCCTACTGGGGTACTCGCATATGCTCCTGCAGAACTGCTAGGTATATCTACCGAGGCGAAGGTCTTTTCGTAGTTCATGAAAACCATACAAATGGTTTTGAACGCAGGAAAGAGAATTGACAAATGGCTCGTTCTCTTTGTTGTGCACAACCTCAACAGGCAGTGAGGGCAAGGGGATTAATCTAACTGTTGTATGGAACTTTTGTTATAAATTTAAATAAATTAAAGTGGACGAAAAGGCAACTTGCTGTTGGTAGGGACTCTGATCTACCAACAGCGGCGGCCATCCACTTTATTTCTGTCCATGCAAACCCTGGAGGGTTAGCAAGCGCCACTCGTAGCCATGACGGCGAGGGCGAGTGTGCGATACTTCTATCACGTGGCACTTGATTTTTTTACGAGCTGGCAGCTGACCAATAATCCCTGGCATACTACCTGAAGCCATCAGGTCTGTCGGAACGATATTCTTCTATTCTTAACGATGAGATCTTAGCTGTGAATGGAAGTGGGGCAGGTCGCCTGTAGAGACCGCCCAAAAGGGCGGCATCTGCAATGTCGGGGAGACGAGGGCTTGACTCTGTTGAATCCTCGAAATTGTTGCTTGGTTCGGTCATCTTTCCGCCTAGGTCACCACTGTTCAGCACGGACGAAAGGACACGCAAAGCTGCAGAGGTGACGACTGGAGCTCACGCCCCACTACCCCTAGGCAAGAGTCAACGTCTTGAAATAATACAAACGTCTTCGGTAATTTTATCACATCCTAAATACGTCCCCAGGGCGGCATTTGCCGGATTATCCTGAAAACACATTTTTCAGGACTTCGGGGAGGACTCTGCCTAAAAGAAGTGACATTTCGGCCGCAAGGGCGAAGCAGCGAATGCGACAGCAACAAATTACAATGTCACATGAAGTCAGCTCGAAACCTGCAGCGCGCTGCTCAAGTTCAAACGGCGCACGAAAAGAACACGCACAGGACGAGCGAGAGCTAACAACTGTCGCAGCTCGACACTTAAATCGCGCGGCTCAAGCACAAAGAAGGACGCACGAAACGAACGCACAGGTATACACAGGACGAGCGCGAACTAACAACTGTCGCAGTTGTTACTTTGCGTTTGAGTAACGCGCTCCTTTCGCAAACGCTGCAGTGAGCGAAGTGACCTTCGTGCGCTCTGTAACTTGAACGCAAACTTTGCAGTGAAAGTAAAAGACGTACAAAAGGCCCCTATCACGAGATAAGCTCACGCGCACGGGCGACCACGCCCGGTAGGGCAACGTACGTTGTAGTCGAGTTGGGAGGCGCCCGCGCGTTGCAACGACCTTTAAAGCGCACCCTTCGTGCCATCTCGCTGGTGATAACACGCTGAAGTGCCTCCGGGCTCTGCTTACCGCCAGCGGTAAATGGTGTCTATGAATAGTTCACCGTTAGTATGCTGGAGGACGTATGCTCCGTGGCCGAGTCGTAAAACGCCACACGCTGCAGAGCGAGGGGTCGAATCCCCGGTCGCGCCCTTCAAAAAATTTTTGTTTGTGGCTTCTATATATATATATATATATCTTGGGGCCATGACAGCGACGACAAAAACCAGCCGAGTGTGTCCATATAATTGATATCGTAATAAAACGTGCACTACAGGACTGTCACACACTTCGGTGGGGCCCCGCCGATCTAACAGCGACATCTCGGCACACTCGCAGGCTTCCACTTTTGGCATAAGGCCTGCAACGCTTGGATGGCCTCGAAGCGGTACACTTCAACTTTTCGTTGGTCGGTCGACCCGTGGGGGGCTGCAGGTTTAGTGATGTTCAGGATGGCTGACGGACTCATTGAGCAGGCACGGACAGTTAAAATAAGGAACGAACAAGCGTTTAGTTAGAACAGGGACAGTGACTAGTGATTCAGAGTTAACTACGAGGAAAAAAATCACACCATCTCCCGCTAAAGGGGACCATGAAGCGATGCGAAGCAGCGTTTCGGCATGTAGAGCCCGCGTTTCAGAGGGGTAGTGGAGAGGGGAGGGGAGAGAGGAAAAGGGGAGAGGGAAGAATGGAAATAAGAAGGGGAGAAGGGGAGGGAAGAGGGGAGTGGTGAGGGAGAGGTGTGTGGAGAGGGCTTGCGCATGCGCAGTAAGGGTGGTCACGCCGCACACCACCACGACCGGATTGAACTCCGCTATAAGATGCTTCACATCTAAAAAATATGCACGTTAAAAACAACAACAACAAAACAGGCTATGCACTGAATGAATAATACAAGTGCAAATAGAGGCAACGTGTTATATGTCAATAACATAACCCGCTATGATAAAGACTAAAAGAGCATACAAAAAACGCCAGGCCTGTGCTGAAACCGCAGCACAGTCACAGCGAAAGCTGGAAGAGCGGCGTTTCTGGGGCCCGTTGTAAGCTCTCTTGGGGCTACTAATACAAGTACACTAGCAAGGTACCAACTACGCCATAAATCACAACTTTTGTGAAGTTGGGTAGCACCTGCTAAGCCATTATTCGTCATTCTGCGGGGAAGCGAAGCACCAGCCAGACGTCTGTAAGGCATTATGTGCACTTTGTTGACGCGACGACTGATGGCGATGAAGAATTATGCCTCAGCCCTTTGTAATGGGTTGGAAGCTTTAAACGGCCCACCAGTTATGTAATTTGCATTGGGTGACGCCCGGTCGCTATTTACCTCTCCCGTCACGCCGTATAACATATGTTGACGTGGGAGAGAGAGAGGGGGGGGGGGCGAAGAACTTTACTGAGACCCCGAGGAAATGGATCATGCGCTTATAGGCTTCCTTGGCAACCAATACAAGTGCACTTGCGAGGAACCCACTACACTATAAATCACTGTAATTTTTTAGAAGTAGGGAAGCAGGCACTATGCCATTTTTCGTCATTCTACGGAGAGCCGTGGTACCTGCTAAACGCATGTAAGGCATTATGCGCACTTTGTTGATGCTGTGCCTGATGACGGTGAAGAATTATGGCGGAGGCCTTTGTAATGGGTTGGAAGCATTCAACAACCCACTCGTTCCGCAATTCGCATTGTGTGACGCCTGGTTACAGAATTCGCGTTGTGCGACGCTTAGTGCATATTTTACTCTTCTACCACGCTATATTGCATATGCTAATGTGGTTCCTTCCCGACATGAAGCCTGTATAGGACCTTTTTGGATAACAGTTTCAAGCACCGGCATGGCTCCGAGGTTGAATACTGGACTCCCACGCAGAGGGCCCAGGTTCGAACCTCGATTCAACCTGGAATTTTTTTCTGCTTTCGTTTTTTTTTCTTATTTCGAGCGATAGTGGTTACGGACACCGGCTGCGGCGGTGGCGGACAACTACGGCACCAAAAACGGCCGCTGAAATGATCTCATAACAGCTTTCGCTCTAAAATAAATTATGAGAAAGACCGTGCTCCCGCTTCGGAGCTTGTTATGCGACGTAGCGCGCGCTAACACAGTGAAATGTAAAGGGGGTGATAATTAAAAAACGGTAACAAAAAAACCAGTTTCACCGCAAGGGTGATGCAGTGATAAAAAAAACTGCGGGATCGAAAGAAGAAGAAACGTTGCCGCAAAATTGTGACAAAGTTACGTAAGACCATGTATCTTAATTATCAGAAGCCAAACACGACGTCCTAGAACAGCTCTGCAGGCCACTGACTACATTGTAATTCTGCACCTTTGGACGATGAAGCGGTTGAATATTACCTGCCCTTTGATGGTCCAATGGGGTAGTACCGTTCCATAATTTCAGCACTATCGCCATTTTTGACGTTACATACAGCAGCATTACTCAAATAAGTGGCAAGCAGTTGTATGACTTGCATTATTTGCTGTGAAAAGGCCCCCGCTGGAATCCTGCGCTGACGTGTTATGCAGTGAAGGCGAGGCAAAGGAAAACTTCGTACGACCCTATGGTTGTTCAGTTCGAAATTTTTTTCTCGCTTAAAACAAAAACTACTCTTTTCAAACTTCCGGTACGTCATACACAAAGCATACTACACAACGATGCAATAGTCTTATTTTTACTTGGACCGCTACATTGTGAAAGTGAAGCCGCAATAAGGGTCAAAGCGCTATTTTTCCCAACTTTGTCACAATATTGTGGCAACGTTTCTTCTTCTTTCGATCCCGCAGGATTTTTATCACTTACTATAGAAATCTACAAAGCCCTCAATGTGAATATATTACTTGCGAAAAAATCGCTGCTCTTTCTAAGAAATGCTAAAAATGCAGCATCTTGCAACTTTTCGTCAGGGCGAAAAATAATGAAAGTTGAAACAAAAATGACTGAGCTATCATTGTCATGTAAGAGCAGCGCCTTGAAATTAAGAAAACACTTGTTTCGTAGTAATGGTTCAAACCAGTAATTTTATATAAATTATCATATACGACACAGTTTCACCTTCGTGACCCAAGTTCGAAGAGCCCTCTAGGCAACAAAATTTTTTTCCCCGAAATATAACGCCTCAATAACTACTACTGACATTCACACATACCGGCCCAATTTTTACCACGAAAGTGTTTTATGCCGGGGTCCACCACGGCTCCTCTGACGTATTTCCGTCACGGATATGATGTTGTAAAATATAAAGACTAACAGTGGACAAAGAAAAAAACCGAAAAAGTTCCGTCACCAGGAATCGAGCTCACGACCCCTCGCTCCGCAGCGGGCAGCGCGAAACGATTCGACCACGGACGGTACGTTCTTCGCAGTGCTAACGGCGAGCTATTTATATACACCATTTGCCGGTGGCGATACTCAGAGATCCGTGTTACAGCGTGTATTCGGTATCAGTAGTGAGATGGCGCGAAGGGTTCGAAGAGCACGCTGTAAAAGTCGCCGCCGTTGCGACGAGCGCCCGTTCTACAGGTCGTTTATCTCGTGATCGCGGTGGTTTGTACGTCTTGCGTTGAGAGCACGTGGCCGCTTTTGCGAAAGGAGCGCGCTGCTCACACAGAAATAAGTTACAACCTTGACATTTCGCGCTCATCCTGTGTATGTTCGTTCCGTGCGTCCTTTCTGCTTGAGAAGCGCGTTGCAAGTTTCGAGCTGCTTGCCGTTCTTCGCGTGACATTACAATTTGTTGCTGTAGCATTCATTCCTTCGCCCTTGGGGCGAAAGAATGCACAACAAACGCTCAACTACGTCAGTGAAGACACGTTTCACTTTCGTGTTACACCGATTCCTATGACAGAGGGATCAGCCATGTTTTTTCAACATGATCGGAGATGGTTGAAAATTTACCTGGTACACTTGATATGGAATGAGCCATATATATATATATATATATATATATATATATATATATATATATATATAAGTACAGTCAGTTATACGTCGCATACACTGGGACAAACATACATCTACGTGCTATGCATGTAATGGTATTGCAAGCAACACTTTTTATAAATTACCCACACAACTTTATGTTTGATGAATACTTCAGCGCAAACCAGGACGGACCACAAAGAATAGATGAGACAAGCACAGCGCCAATGCTTCTCTCGTCTATTCTTTGTGGTCCGTCCAGGTTTGCGCTGAAGTTTTCATCTTAAAAGCTATGTACCAACCAGGCCCAACAGAACTTTTATTGAACTTTATGCATACATACAATTATGCCGATTGCGACCTGCCCTGTAGTGTAGATTTTTATCATTCAATGAAATTTCGTTAACGTCTAGAAGCTGCTCACTAATAAGTTTTTTTTAAAATTTAGGCAACACTGACTGCACATTTTCTTTTCCGTAATTAGTGCTACACATTCTTGCAGATATTTAGGTTTCCGTATCTTATGTTTAGCCTTTGTTGAGGTGTTTATTTCACGGCACTCGGCGACGATGCACAATGGCGACAGTCAAGGCAAAACACGAACTGGACGCTTTTCCCCACGTCTGTAACGGACCACAATAAAGTTGTTCTCTCTCTCTCTCAACGCGAGGGGGAAGAGCCAAAGAGGACGACGCACTAGAAGGCGCTGGACCCATTACTCATCTCCAAGGCTTCGCTACAAATACCCTGGGTACGAAAAGGGAGCCTCCTGGTGACCTAACAGCTTGTCATTATGAGCGGATCATAGTAGGCCTTGAGGCGCTCCACGTTGACAATGTCGCACCTTCGACGGCGGATGTCCGAAGATGGTTCGGTGGGTTCGATCAGGTAGTTAACCGGGGATTTGCGTTCGACGACACGGTAGGGGCCTCCGTATTTCGGCAGTAGTGTTGAAGAGAGGCCTGTTGCAGTGGCAGGGGCCGAGAGCCATACGAGCGCTCCAGGGAGGAACGTGGGCTCAGAAGTGGTGGTGCTACCGCGAATGCTCTTCTGCCGCTCTTGTTCGTGCGTTGTAAAGGTATTGGCAAGCTCGCGACACTCGTCAGCAAGCCTTGCTGTGTCATAAATAGGTGCACACTCAGATAGATGCGACTTGTATGGGAGTATCGTGTCGATGGTGTGCGACGGGCGCCTTCCGTACAATAAGAAGGGTGAAAAACCAGTTGTGCTCTGAGGGGCGGTATTATAGGCCTAGGTGACGAAGGGCAGAATGGCATCCCGATTTGTGTGATTGGCGGCGACGTACATTGAAAGCACGTCGCAGAGCGTGCGGTTAAAGCGTTCGGTTAGACCATTCGTCTGCGGGTGGTAAGCAGTAGTTTTGCGGTGAACAGCATGGCACTCATTGAGAATGGCTTCGACGACTTCCGACAAGAAGACACGGCCTCGATCGCTGAGCAGCTCCTGGGGTGGACCGTGACGCAGCATGAATATGTGTAGCAGGAAGGAGGCAACATTGCGCGCTGTAGCTGCTGGTAGGGCGGCATTTTCGGCGTATCGCGTTAGATGGTCGACAGCGACAATGGCCCAGTGGTTACCAGCCAATGTCAGAGGAAGTAGTCAAAACAAATCGATGCCCGCGTGCTCGAATGGACGGTTAGGGCAAGGTAATGGTTGTAGAACGTCTGGTGACACGTGCGTTGAAAGTTTTCGGCGTTGGCAATCGAGGCAGGAGCGAACGAACTTCTGCACGTAGCGGTACATCCCTCGCCAGAAGTATCGTTGTCGAATGCGGTGGTGAGTTTTGGATACCCCAGAGTGCGCGCATTGCGGATCAGAGTGGAAGGACTCGCACATTTCAGAACGCAGGCTGCGGGTTTCCTCCTAGTCTTGTTTGCTCCTAGCCGAAGTAGTGTTGTTGGCGCATTCTTATTATTATTACTATTGTTATATTACTATTACTGTTATCATGTCAACTACAAGTTCTTTTTAAGTAAGAATTTGTGGTATTAGGGGCGTAGTGCATTCTTTATACTTATCGCATTTGTATTTGCAACTTTGCTTGGGGCGTGCGAACTTCATCGTAGAAAACAGCGCAATAGTCATAGAAGACACCAAACAGGACCAGCGCTGGTCCTGTTTGGTCTTTATTGTCTTCGTTATATTGCGCTGTTTGCTACTTTGCTTGAAGGCCCTCCGGCCCGTCCAGCAAAGTACGCCTATGCAAACGGTGTAAGCAGAAATTTTTGTTTAAAAAAATATTTGTGATTATAACGTAAAAATGCACCGCATTTGTTCCCCACATTGGTCTCTAGACGTTTATGATTGGTCGAAATTTGCTGGGTCATACACACGGCACCTGCTCGCAACGCGATGCAACAAATGACCCCAAAATTGTCCATATCGAAATGACCACTCATGCACGACTACATAAAAAATAAGAAAGTACGCTAGTTTCAATACGGCATATTTTTGGTCATTCATTCTTCGCCGCTCGTCAAAAAATTTCGGTGTGCCTTAAAATAGCGTACCTGTTGCGCGACCGCACAAATCTAAGAAATATCATGGTGTTCAAATGACGTGCGCACAGTAAACAGCGAGTGCTATGCTGAACAATACCTAAACGTTTTTTTTTAATAGCCGGACAGTGTCTCATTGTGAATGTTTTTCAAGAAGGCTGCCCGCCGATAACATTGGCAACGGCTACTTATAGCAGCTGGCGAGATCGAATCATATCAGCATAATAAACATTTTCACTTGTATGGTATAACGATGTTCAGCTGTACGTGCGCGTGCGCAACTCTGTGAACTCATCCTTGTCGAGAGAGAGCAGGGGAAAGGAATAGTGCTGCGCCTGTGTGCTTCTTTGCCGCCCGAGTGGTATTTTGCCCTGTACAAGTCAGTTCTAGATGAGTCAAGACCAACTAGCATGGTGATGGTACGCGTTTAGCGTTGAGTCCGCGGAGCGTTTACTGAATAAACAGCACAGGTTCAGCGACCAGCAGTCCGAAGCGGAGCAAGCACGAGCACCAACAACCGTCCTCGTCTTCGTCTTTCACTGGCGCCCCTGTTTGCGCCCTATCCATTCTACAAATCACTCCCCCGCAGAAAAGGAGCCATCCTGGCGACTTAAGGAACAGGGACGACTGGTGGGTCGTAATGCGGCTTCAGTCGGTCGACATGAACAATCTCACGGCCACGGCGGCGCCGGTCTGCGGATGGTTGAACGGGCTCGACAACATAGTTGACGGGAGAGGCTTGACTTAGGACGCGGTAGGGGCCTTCATACTTCTGCAGTAGCTTTGTGGAAAGGCCAGGAGCAGAGGAGGGAACGCGAAGCCACACCAATGTTCCAGGCGAATATGACTGGGGAGGCAGGTTTGCGTCATGGAGGTCCTTTTGGCGTGCTTGGTCTTGTGCGGTTAAGGAACGTGCGAGCTGCCTGCATTCCTCGGCGTAGGTGGCGACTTCAGATAGAGTTGTGGACTCTGAAGCGTCCGGGCGGTACAGAAGAATGGTGTCCATAAATGAGGAAGGTTCGCGGCCGTAAAGAAGAAAGAAGGGAGAAAATCCTGTCGTAGACTGAGTAGCGCTATTGTAAGCGTACGTAACAAAGGGTAATATGCGGTCCCAGTTGGTGTGGTCAGCGGAGACGTACATGGGCAGCATGTCGCCTAGTGTGCGGTTAAAGCGCTCAGTCATTCCGTTGGTTTGTGGATGGTAGGCGCTGGTTGTCCGGTGGACAACGTTGCATTCACGGAGGAGGGCTTGTACGGCATCAGAGAGGAACGTGCGTCCGCGGTCGCTGAGTAGCTCGCGAGGCGCGCCGTGGCGAAGAACAAGTTGGTGAAGTATGAATAAGCCGACTTCACGTGATGTGGCCTCTGGCAGCGCGGCAGTCTCAGCATAGCGTGTCAGATGATCGATAGCGACGATCACCCAGCGGTTCCCGTCTGGTGTGTACGGAAGGGGGCCGTACAAATCAATTCCGATGCGATCAAAAGGCCGGGAGGGACAAGGCAACGGCTGGAGCGGTCCAGTGACTATACGTGGGGGGCTTTTCCGGCGCTGACACTTGGAGCATGAAAGCACGTATTGGCGAACGAAGCGGTACATGCCACGCCAGTAGTACCGCAGCCGGAGGCGTGCATAGGTTTTGATTACACCAGCGTGGCCGCATTGGGGATCCGCGTGAAAGGAGGCACAGATATCGGCCTGGAGGTGGCGAGGAATCACCAACAACCACTTGCGACCATCAGATAGATAGTTGCGGCGGTATAGGAGCCCATCGCGGATGGTGAAATGTCGAGCTGTGCGCCGCATCGAGCGAGTGGCGGTACGTGGTGAGGGCTTAGATAGGAACTCCATTAAAGAGACTATCCAAGGATCCTGACGCTGCTCAGAAGGCATGTCAGCGTGTGTAAGGGCCGCAGAATCGTAGCTGGAAACAGACCCGTTGCCACAGTCATGGGGAAGGGGAGAGCGAGAAAGAGCGTCGGCATCTGAATGTCTACGGCCTGACCTGTAGACGACGCGGATGTCGTATTCTTGGAGACGTAATGCCCATCGAGCTAGACGACCAGATGGATCTTTCAGTGAAGATAACCAGCAGAGGGCGTGGTGATCAGTCACGACATCAAATGGGCGGCCATATACGTAAGGTCTAAATTTTGTAATTGCCCAAACGATGGCTAAACATTCTTTCTCCGTGACCGAATAATTTTCTTCAGCTCTGGTGAGAGTGCGACTTGCGTAAGAAACAACGTACTCGTCGAAGCCAGACTTGCGTTGAGCAAGAATAGCGCCAAGGCCGACTCCACTGGCGTCCGTGTGGATTTCGGTAGGGGCGTCTGGGTCAAAGTGACGGAGAATCGGTGGCGATGTCAGTAGACGACGTAATTTCGCGAATGCGGCGTCGCAAGCGGAAGACCATGCCATGACACCTTGGCTATCAGCAAGTAGGCGTGTTAAAGGGGCCATTATGGATGCGAAATCACGAACGAATCGCCGAAAATATGAGCATAGGCCTATGAAGCTCCGGAGTTCTTTCAGGGTCGACGGCTTGGGAAACTCGGCGACAGCGCGGAGCTTTGCAGGGTCGGGTAGAATGCCATCCTTGCTGACAACATGTCCCAAGATGGTGAGCTTCCTGGCGCCGAAGTGACACTTCTTCATATTGAGTTGTAGACCAGCCTGTGTGAGGCATTCCAGGACACTTGCGAGGCGCAGAAGATGGGTGTCGAAGTCCTTTGAAAAAACTACGACGTCGTCCAGATAACAAAGGCACGTGTTCCACTTGAGACCTCGAAGGATGTTGTCCATAAGACGCTCGAAGGTGGCGGGGGCGTTGCAAAGGCCAAACGGCATCACGTTGAACTCGTACAAGCCGTCAGGAGTTACGAACGCAGTTTTTGGGCGGTCAGCTTCATCCATAGGTACCTGCCAGTACCCCGATCGAAGGTCCAGTGAAGAAAAGAACTCCGCGCCTTGCAGACAGTCGAGCGCGTCATCGATTCTGGGGAGCGGATAGACATCTTTGCGTGTGATCTTGTTAAGGCGCCTATAATCAACACAGAATCGGATGCTACCGTCCTTCTTTTTCACAAGTACCACCGGGGAGGCCCAAGGACTGTGGGACGGCTGTATAACGCCACGACTAAGCATATCAGTCACCTGGTCATCAATAACTCGGCGTTCAGCGTGAGAGACCCGGTATGGACGCTGTCGCAGGGGTGCATGGCTGCCGGTGTCTATATGATGGACGATGGCAGACGTTCGACCTAAACTGGTTTGCTTGTAGTCGAAAGACGTCCGAAAGCGGTCGAGAAGCTTCAAGAGTTGGGTGCGTTGAGAATATATTCAGTCTCCTTAGTCCGGAAAACCCAGGTCGCGGGATCAAATCCCGGCCGCGATTTCGATAGTGGCGAAAATGCTTGAGGCTTGTGTGCTTAGATTTAGGTGAACGTTAAAGAACCCCAGGTAGTCGAAATTTTCGGAGCCCTCCGCTACGGCGTCTCTCGTAATATTATCGTGGTTTCGGGTCGTTAAACCCCAGCAATTATTAGCCCAGGAAACCGCGACCATTTCCCTGGTCCGGTAGATCAAGTTACGGGACAAGCTGGAGAGCTAAGCTTTTGAATGCACATTCCTCGCCTTGTTCCGAGCCGCCACGATCGCTACAAGCCAGAACATGATTAGCAAGGCCAACGTTTTTAGAATAATCTAAACAGGTTGGCAAGGCAAAGCAGGTTAATTGGAAACTCAAGCGGCAACATTCTTTAGCTCCCCCAATGCGGCCCAACTAAAATTGGTTGATGCTGAAGCTTCGCCTGTAAGGGTAGAACGCGATAGCGATAACCGGCCGGCCCCATCGTCATCGCGCTCTACACACACACACACACACACACACACACACACACACACACACACACACACACACACACACACACACACACACACACACACACACACACACACACACACACACACACACACACACACACACACACACACACACACACACACACACACACACACACACACACACACACACACACACACACACACACACACACACACACACACACACACACACACACACACACACACACACACACACACACACACACACACACACACACACACACACACGAGAATGTGTAAGAGAATGCGCGCACTGATGTGTGTGCCTTTTGTAATGGGTGGCACGCTTTAAATCAACAGCAATTACGCAGGTGATACTTCTCCGAAGTTGCAATGCACCCATTACGTGTCCGTAAGGGAATACGCGCAGTAATGTGTGTGTCTTTTGTAATGGGTGGCCGGCTATAAACCACCAACGCGTGATGCAATTCACATGCTGTGACGCTCGATGGCAATGTACGCTTGCACCACGTTTTACTGCGATATTACATCTCGTACTGTTACGCCTGTACACAGGACGCGTAGGTTTGTGAAGCACGAAAGTTACCTTCAGTGCAGTTCCAAGGAGTGGCGTGGCTCTGTGGTAGAACACCTCCTTTTTCGCGCCGGATGGCCGGGGTTCGATGCCACCTCGGGTGCATCATCTTTTATCATTTGCATCCATGGCGATTTTTTCCGTCACGAACAATGATTATTTTTCGCTCACACCCAGCAATGCCGACGCCTGAATTTCTGCGACACGGGATCCTTGACGCTATCGCGTTGAAAAAAACATTCAACAGTTCTGCATACTCATCGACTCATACCAAATTGGATATAGAGCAGCGGTGATGCTATTCCTTTCCTATGAAAGAAAATGAATTCCCTGAAGCAGGAAGAGCGTATCATCGGTTCATGAAACATTTACTGGCTCCTTCCCGTATTTGCGTCGTCGATTATGTAAATTTCGGGCCAGGTAGAGCAGAATAAAATCATGACAGAGTGATCTAACGTGAAGAGCCCCTGCTCAGCCTTCTCTGCAAAGCTGTAGCGCAAAGCGTCGCATAGGCGGCTTGCACTGCAGAGAACCTACATTTCGTGGTTGTGAGACACAGGAGACATTCTCCACAGCAGAAGGGCAGGGCAAATTTCATTATATAATCAAGTGATTGCTGTGTAGAAGTAAATGTTCGCCTCAGTTCATGGTTTCCCACTGTGCAGCCGACAGTGACCACTGTCGAAATAACTTTTCTTAGTAAGAGGGCTAGGGCCCCCCTTGCCCCCCCCCCCTCGCCCCGGTAGATACGCCTATGTCTGCAACCATGCTCGGACTGAACAAAACGAACTTCCTTAAATGTTGGGGATAACCTACACCGAAGAGACGCGTTACCTGTGTGTGAAAGCTCGCACTCATTTTGGGCTCGCAAGACATGGCTATACCGTTTTTCACAACCTTAGAATGTTTAGGCTAGAAGCTTAACAGAAGTTTAGATGATCTAGGAGAATACTGCCAGCACACGTGGCTCTTCTGAAACGTTAAGGAAATGTCTAGGAATTATATTCCATCATAATGAGGCAATCCTTTAGTAATGTTCAGCCCCAGAAACGCTGTTTAGATTTCAGTATGTCTTAAATGTGCTTTTTATTCACAAGAAGATGCTCAACAGTGGTTCTCACTATGTGTCTGCGTATCTCACGCGCGAACTCTCTCGTTTGTCATTTTGCTCAAATGTTGTTTGAAGGATGCTTGTATGTCCTGCTCATTATTCCTTTTGATGACTTCTCCAGAACCATGCCACGCTTCAGAGACCCCAGATGAAGAGGTCCAATCGAAGCAACCTGCTATTGTGAAGCATGGTCTTTCTTATGTCAGCTGCATTTCTAATTGAAAGTAATAAAATAGTAGCTTACATGTTCTTCTGGTATGGCGATTTACTGAGCACTAATAACAAGGCTGTGTGCTTGTCCGTCGTCGTCTTCACGCTCTTTACCACGGATCATGCAAAACCAACACGCCCAGCTGTCCACCTTAGGAAGGCTCGAAGTATGTTTGAGCGCACAAAAGGAACAAGGATGAAAAGCGACGCGGACACAGCGCTGTCTTCCAACATAGGATTTATTTTCTACAGTAGTACATACGTATGTACAATAGAAAGCAACGCACGGAGGCGCGCTGTACAGGAGAAATATACGTAAAAAACTAAGATGCATGCATGTATGGAAGTTGGGATATGCAGTCAAAACAAAACGATACCGGATTTTTTCTTTACGAGATCAAGAGGTCATTCCAGAATGCCACTACTGTCGAGTCACCCTGCGGTCCCTGCTTAGAAAATCAAGTTCTTTTTCTGATATATCAATTGAAGGTGCGCTTACGCACGTGTCTCCCAGACTTGCGATTTTTATCTCACGTGTTGTTTGCGCCTGGCTTCTTCCTGTCGCAATACACTGCGAATATATGGGATCGCACGCACACTTTTTGCAGTGGAAAGCCAAATGTCTCAGGCTTCCAGTTCGCATATTATTTGCATGCTAACGCAGCCTGTCAGCACACCACCCCGTCTGCCCTATGTATTTCTTGCCACAGGACAAAGGTAACTCGTAATCGATGTTGTTCGCACATTTAACAGAGCTTTCGTTTTTCTGGCACCTGGGTTTCTCAGAACCACAGCAGAAGGCCTTGCAAAGATGTTAAAGCTTGTTTGACGCTGAAAGGACGACTCTTACGTTGGCATTGTTCCCTGTATTTTTCAGCCTATGCGAGACATCGCACGGTATGACGGCGCATTTCTGCTTGACTGGCTCCATTTCTGACGAAGCATGCTCCTCACTCTCACGAGCGTGTTTGACAGCCTCGAGAAGACCTCACTGACGCCTGACTGTTACTTCACTCTTCTACCACCCTGTATTACATCTGTTAACGCGATTCATTGCCCGGAAAGACGTCTGGATAGGGTCTTTTTGCGAAGGAGTTTCAAGCGCCAGCGTGGCTCTGTGGTCCAACACTTGATTGCTACGCAGAGGCCCTGGGTTCAAATCCTGCTCGATCCTGGATATTTTTTTCTCATAACGTGCGATAGCGGTTAAGGACACCGGTGGCGGCGGCGGCGGACAACTACGCCACCAAAATCGGCTGTTGTTTTGATCAATAGGGTTGAAAGCTGGGCTAGTTGGCGAGTGATCATTATACTGTATGATGAAGCAGCACACTTTTGGTGAGGGCAAAGTGTCGTGTCTTTCTTGTCCCCTTTGTCCTCGTGAAAAGTGCGCTACTTCACCATACAGTGTGATGTTGCTGTGATCTCGTGACAGCTTTTGCTGTAAAGTGGAATTCGGTGGGCGCCTGTCCGTGCTTGTCCGGTCTTGTTTTGCGCCTACAAACCATTCCTAGCTGCGCACAAACTATTTCAACGGATATCATTAGGCGTCCTGGCTATCCGGCGGTCGGCTAGACCTGCTGGTCCCGACGTGGCACTAGCCGGGTGCGCGACCAGTTCGCATCCTCGTCAGACCTCCAAAAAAGCTCACTCACTCACTCACTCACTCACTCACTCACTCACTCACTCACTCACTCACTCACTCACTCACTCACTCACTCACTCACTCACTCACTCACTCACTCACTCACTCACTCACTCACTCACTCACTCACTCAGATGTCATTAGGCCAGCCAATACTCGATGATGGAGGTACGTCGGGAACGTGAGCTTCCGGTCTAAAAAAAAAGAGCATCCACGATGAAGACTAGGCAAAGAGGCCTCACAGAAACTTCACAAAGAGTGAAGGAGCGCTCCCCACTGCTCCGGCGACCACCGCCAACTCCAGAGCGATGACCAGACAGGTGGCATCATCCATCGTGTCCCCACCATGCATGCCTCAGCCCTTGCACGGCGATGTGTCTGAAGATATACAAGACTGGCGGGAGCATTTCGAGCGGGTCGCAAAGGTCAACGGTTAGGACAAGGCAAGGAAAGTTGGCCGCGTGTACTTCGCATTGGAGGACGCAGCGAGAATATGGTTTGAAAATCACGTAGCGGTGACAGCGAGGTGGGAAGACTTTCGACACATTTGCTCGCTGCGTATGCCAGCACCAATCACCGAGAGAAGGCAGAAAACGCTCTCCAATCCAGGAATCAGTGCACGACCGAGAGTGCCAGCATGTATATCGAGGACATGCCCCGAATCTTCAAACGCACTGATCCGAACATGACGGATAAGAAACTGCGCCACCTGATGTGTGGAGTCAAGCAAGACTTGTTTGCAGGGTTGGTTTGCAACACCCCACGTACCGTTGCTGAGTTCCGCACTGACGCCATTACCAAAGCGAGGGCACTGCAGCAGCGTGCGCGTCACTACAACCGTGATACCAGTAGTGCACCTGCGGACGTCTTTTCGGCAAGCCAAGGCAGCAGCAATGAAGCGCTCAGGGAACTGGTCCGATTCATTGTAAAGGAAGAGCTTCGGAAGCTTCGGCAATCACTAGTCACGTCAACAGTTTCCTCCTTCGGCACAGTCATTCGGGATGAAGTTCGGGACGCCATTCTTCAACCGGAACCTGAGGCGCAACCTCTTTGACTCGAACAACTATGCCAGGAACTTTGTGTACCAACCTACGCTGACGTTTTACGCCAACCCGGCTTTGCGCGGCTCACCAATTCTAGGAGAGCTGAGGCGACGAAAAAAAGTCAATTTCGCCGCAAGGGCGAATCAATGAATGCGATAGCAAGAAAAGCGGCCCATGATGGACGCGCTGCAGAAGTATCTGCCCCCCGGCAGCGACTACCGCGCGAGCAGACAGCGCAAGGGCAAGGTTCGCCCTGCGCAAATATTAGAAGAAGCGAGCGAGCTGGCCGATGACATTTAAATGCGCCCGTTGCGCTCCTCGCGCCATCTCGCTGCTAATGAAGAAACGCTTATAAGCGCCTGCCGTCTTTGAGTCCTGCCAGCGGTAAAGAGTGTGTATATAACGCTCGCCGTTAGCTACCTGAAGGATCTGTGCTTTGCGGCATAGTGGTTAGCGCAACGCGCTGCGGTGCGAGAGGTCGCTGGTTAGATTCCGCGCTTCGGCAGCATTTTTCTGGATTATTTTTCTTTGGGACTTATATACATATACGGTGCATGACGGCGGCGACGGGGACGGCAAAAACCAGCCGAGACTGTTGATATAATTGCTACCGCAATAAAACGACATTTGCTGCACATCTGACAGGACGACGCTCTGTTTTCATTGCGGAGAAGGTGGACATCGTTACCGAATGTGCCCATATCGAAGAGTTGGTCTGCGTGGGTTTTCGGAAAATGTGCCATGCCCACATAATGGAGAAAGACCCATCGAAATAGAGGATTACCGGTTCGAGGCATCAATTCCCAACGGCTAGTTTCCAGCACAGCCAAGATCACCAGAGCATACTCGTTATCGATCGCCAAGCCCCAGGCGTTCAAGTTCCCCATCTTAAGTTCACCAAGCCGTCGTTCAGTGATCCCGCGTCAGGAAAAATAAAGCCTAGTGAGTCAAGGCCGCTGATGTTGAACAAAGGGAAAGATCCTCCGTCAAGGCCCCAGCGCAGCAGCAACGATCAGAAAACGACGACAAAGATAAGAAAACATTTCTTCAGACTTGCGCGTTACGGTGGATGGGCATGAATTGAACGTTTTGGGAGACACAGGTGCTGCTTCTTCAGCCGTAAACTATACGTTCGCAAAGGATCCGAAGAAAGTTTTGACGCCGTGGAGTGGACCCCAAACACGTACGGCTGGGGGCCATCTCATACACCTCTGCTAAGATGCAGAATCGGAATTAGGCTGCTACTTACGTCGCTGATTTGTTTGTACTTCCAGAATGACGCATATTACTCGGGATGGACTTCCTGCTAGCGAAATAATCACCCTACACAATTCTAGTGTTTCTTTCTCGACGAAGCTGGCCACAGACAAGACGGAGGTAGAGATCACTGTATTGCGTGTTATCGACAGGGACCTAACCGTGCCACCACGATACAGCGTGCTGGTTCGCGTAAGAAATGATGCATTCGTCGACTCCGAATGTATAGCGGATGGCAACGTCGACTTACTGCTAAAGAAAGGCATTTGCATAGCTCGGGGGCATTATTCAGTTGCGTGGTGGGTGTGCGAATGTATTTCTCAAATTTCGGAAATGAAATTCAGCACATTGCAGCGGACACTGCCATCGCCTTTCTACCCAGGTTAACTGCAGGGACAGATTTATCTGGCCTGGCGTCAGCGCCACCTGCTTCGGAAACTAAGCATGATGTCGGAGCAGCAGTTTCAATCACCCAAAATCTATCGCCAGCCGAGAGGAAAGTCGTACAAGAGCTCATAAGAGATTTCACAGAATGTTTCTCCACGTCGCCAAAAGCACGTCGCACCCAGGTCGTTAATAAGAGACGAAGCAACGAGGCCAGCCACCCAACAGCCGCGGGAATCACCCTTGTGAGGAAAAAGGACAACACGTTGAGATTCTGTGGTGTTGATTACAGGAAACTGAACAGCCTGACCAAGCGGGATGTGTAGGGATGACACATTGTATCGGCTACGGCACGCCAGATATTTGTCATCAGATTTAAAAAGCGGGTATTGTCAAATTGAAGTGGCCGAAAGAGACCGCGAAAAGACTGCTTTCGCATTGAAAATCGTGGGTTGGTGGATGCTGGAATTCTTGGTGAACAAGGTGGAAACAATAGTGGATGTGGTGGAAGCTGTGGTGGTCATAATGGCTGATGATGGTGAAAGTGGAAAAAATGGTGGCAGATGGTGGTGGTGGTGGCGAGCTTCTTTTGGTGTTAAGTGGAAAATGCAGGCTGATGGTGGCGAAAAAAAAACATGTTTTGGTAGATGGCTTGGTGAACAACCTGGATGATGGTGGCAGGATGGAAGTGCACGTGACATTATGTGAAATCTCTGTCACTTCTAACGTTTTCCTGTTGAATGTGCTAAAAAAATATGTTTACAGTTCAAAGAAGCCAACGCCGATCATTAAGCTTTCCAGCACGCTGTATTTTTTATTCATGCGGCGTCAATAACCGCCTCAAGTTTTGTGGAGCACAGCAGCCATGAATGTTTACATTTTATGCACGTACTTATCAGGTTTACATCTGCGATGTGCTGCTGCATTGTGATGTTTACAAGTCCAGAAGTGTCGGTGTGAACAGCGACAGTAACTGTGTTACATCGCCGCACAGTTGCCGAGAAGTAAATGGGCCCTTCCAGCGGGTAGACCAGAAAACAGCCGCCCCTTTATACCACCACGCTAGAAACGCAACTCTGGCAATTCTTGCACGCTCACTCACATCAGCGGCACTTTAAGGTAACAGTGAAAACGCATGCGAAGCTAAAATGCACAAACTTTTACCTTCAGCCTGCGTCGAGATAAGGCCCACCAAGTATGACTTCCACCATCATATTCTACCACCATGACTGCCACCAAAGGTTAGGCATAGCGTACCGACCGAGTCCGTCTACGTGCTATCGGCGCTTCTGGGTTTCAGGATACACGATTCCGATGAGTACGAATGACTTTACAGCACAGCTGTGGCATCGGCTAACCTATCTGAAGCATTTTTTCTTGTGTACGGTGTCCGCACAAGAAGCGATTAGCATAGATGCGACGCGCTTCCAGCAAACACCTCCGGTCACCAACCGCCGCCGGTCGCACTCGCAGGCGCTTCTCTGACACGTATGCGAGAACACAGACTTGTCAATTCGTACGCCTTAGTGAACCAATATGATTGCATATTTTTCCCGCGCGCTGCACTTGTTTTTGGCCCAGCTGTTATGCAGTTGTAGCTAATGATACTGCGTCAAATCAGTACGCTGGCACGGCTGCGCTGTACGTTGCGCGAAAAAAAAAAAAAACATCACAACACTCAGTTGTACGCGTGTATTTATTGAATGAGATGAGAGTCGACATAAAGCCTCTGCACATGTCTCCCTTTGGAAAAAGCGAGAAACGGCTGTTGAACTTCGCAGTAACATCCGGTTAACTATACCCGCTCCTCGGTCCACTTGACATTTTTTTTAGTTACGTTGTCAATTATAAAAGAAAGTTAGCGCTGTTGCCATTGTCGACTTGCCATTCGTTACCGACAGCAGTTTGTTTGCGTTTAATAACTAGGTACATTTTAGTAGGATGCGAAGATCGCGTCTGTCTCCAGTATGAGACATACAAAGCTGCAGCCAAACGGTGTATTAGTATGTTGACTAGTCATTTTGCAAGAAGCAAAGCAAGTGTCAGCCAGTGTTGTACACGTTCCTCTAAAACAGGAACGAAAGGTCGTTCCTCTTTCCTTCCCAATCTTGGAACGAGTTCCCGTTACAAGTTCCTTCAGTGCGAAAGGAGCTCGTTCCGGTTACATTTCGAAAATTGGAACGTGTCGTTACATCGACGTTACATTTCAATTTTAAATGCGAAGCATTTCTTAGCGAACCTCAGTAACTTTGTCCGTTTCTATCTATCTATCTATCTATCTATCTATCTATCTATCTATCTATCTATCTATCTATCTATCTATCTATCTATCTATCTATCTATCTATCTATCTATCTATCTATCTATCTATCTATCTATCTATCTATCTATCTATCTATCTATCTATCTATCTATCTATCTATCTATCTATCTATCTATCTATCTATCTATCTATCTATCTATCTATCTATCTATCTATCTATCTATCTATCTATCTATCTATCTATCTATCTATCTATCTATCTATCTATCTATCTATCTAACCTGGCAGCGTACGTCTGGGCGCTCTCCTGGTCGTCTCCATAACTTGTAATATACCAAAATTGGCATACCAGGGGATCAGTGTATGACGAACACGAGTAACTGGTCATGACATGAATAACGCTAAATACCTGTCGCGTACGTCATGAAACCGTTTCTCTCAGCCACGTGTGGCACGTATACGCATACCAGAGTTCATGTTATGCGGGTATGTGCCACAGGTGATACAGAGTCTCAACCAACACAGTAACCGCGAACACACACATATTGACACGCAAAGAACGTGATCATAATAATAATTGTCGGGGTTTTATGTCTCAAAACCACCATATCATTATGAGAGACGCCGTAGCAATGGGCTCTGGAAATTTTGACCATCTGGTATTCTTTACCGTGTACCTAGATTTATTTATTTATTTAATTATTTATTTATTTATTGGTACTGCAACCCTCTTCGGGCTTGTAGCAGGGTGGGATACAATACATGAAGAAAATATATCATAATGGCACTCAAAATTTATATATAGACAGGAAGATGATTACAATAATTTACAACACACACACACTAAAGACAACAAATTCAGGCTCAATTCCATAGCGGAGCATTTTTCAAATGTATAAATGAAACAAAACTGGCAACGGAGGTGTAATACACACAGTATAGACGAAAAATAACTCATTATGTTTAGCCATCAAGAAAGGCTGAAAATGCTGAAAAAGAATGTGCTCGAACGATGGTGCTGCTAAGGTCATTCCATTCTGTTCGTGGGAAAAAAGAATACTTGAAACAGTCGTTACGAGAACGGAAAGGAGTGATTGTTAGTTCATGCCTTTGGCGCGTTGCATAACCGGATGAGAACGAAATCCATTCACTAATCTTGACGTTATAGTGTTAACTGATATAGAAATTTTGATCGTGAGGAGCGGTTTCTCTCTGCTAACGGCGTTAGGTTAGCGCGAGCTTGCAGTCTACCTACTGAACTGCGTCAGAAATCGTTATAGATGAACTGTATGGCTCTTTTTTTTGACATTTTCTAGTTTCAGAATATTACCTTTCGTATAGGGGTCCCTTATTACAGCAGCATAGTCTAATGCGGGTAGGACAATGGAATTGTATGCTAATTTTCTTACAGCAGGGGTAGCCAAAGTTAGTGTTCTCCTTAAAAAGAATCGCACAGTACACGGGCATCTAGCATTTTGCCTCCATCGAAATTTGACCGCCGCGGTCGCAATCGAACCCGCGACCTTCGGGTCAGCAGCCGAGCACCATAACCGTTACACCACCGCGGCGGACGCAAGGAAAGTGACGAAGCTGAAGATAGAACACCCCTGGAAGACGCTCAACTACTATCCACTCGTCCACGTGGTCCGCAACGTGATCCCACGCTAGGTGGAATCTGCCGGATTTTAATCGAAATATAGTGCCGGATAACCCTGAGGCGAAATAAAGTGAGCAATTTAATGCTATCATTGAGCCACATATATTTTACGAATTTGAAATCACCGGCAATAGATTATATGTGGATGAAATGAATCTAAAGAAATGCGCTCCTAGACAAATTTTTTTAGAGACCACCGGCCATACTACAGACATGTCTAACTGCAACTTTGGTGCTCGTCCATTACATGTGCAACACATGGGGCACTTTCCACGTCAGTCTTTAAATGCGCCGTCAGAATACTGCACTTCAGATATTAAAATAGAAATTTCCACACATGCACCATTATAAATAAGTTTCTTGCACAGGAAGCCACATAGAAAAGAACAATACATAGGCGTTTAATGAGTGCTGATTCAATATCGCAATTTGAGTAGAATATAATGTCCAGTGTACATATTCCCAACTTAGTAAATTCCCTTGCTCGCACCCAGCAAGAGTTCCATCTCGGCGTTGGTATCCGACTGAGCAACCTGTTTCCCGTCAGCTTTTCGTTGGAAATATTGAAGAGCCGTTCCACCAAGGGCTTGAGGGTACTGCCATGTTGTGCACAAATAGAGACAAGTCAACCGTGGTCGTAGGGGCGAGGGCTGGCTTAGCGGGCGCTACAAGAATAGACAGTTATAGGATTGCCATCTTTTGGGCTTGTTGGTATACTGAATTAGAAACCATCTTCAGCGCTAGCAGAAAAGGACGAGGGAGAGACGACACCACAACAAAGCGCTAACTTTAACACTTTTATTTCCAGGAAACAGCAATCTATTTATCCATGCACAGTGCGCCACCTCATTCTACAATCTAGCCAACCAGAAAGGCCCTCTCCCTATCCAAAAGATCAATTGACGGTGCGCTCACACACGTGTCACTATTGCGAGAGATGGCTTGGGCTTTAATAATCTCCCGCACGTCTTTATCTTTGTGCTTCGCCAGAACAGTGCATGAAGCATACAATGGTGCGCAACCGCACTCCAAACAATGCACAGACAAATGACCGTAATTATTCTTGTTAGTAACGTTTAACCTATGCTCGCGAAGTCGGTCGTTAAGGCATCTTCCCGTCTGACCTATGTACTTATTTCCACAGGTCAACGGGAGCTCGTATACTACCTCTTGTACACAGTCCACGAAGGGATCGCGATGGTTTTTGGAACATCCTACAGCGGGCTTACGATGCGGGTCTGTTAGTCGACATATCCTGCCCAGTTTTTCGGGCGCAGAAAACACTACTTTAATGTCCACATGATTAGCCATTTTCTTCAGGTTGTGCGCCGTTCTGTGCAGATAGCGTTCTGAGCAGAGTGGCACTACTGCCACTCTGCTCTTACTCTTCGCCTGTGCGTCCGGGCGGTTAACGTCCAAGCGGCATCTTTTAAGAAGACTCTCGGCAACAGACACCTGCACCGACTCCGGAAAAACGTGCTGCCGATAACCGACTGATTCATTAGACTCTCATGAATCTTATGGTGGCAGGACTTTTTCAGCGCATTTCCAAAACACAGATTAGCAATACTCCTCTTAACGAGCTTCGAGTGAGCGGACCTGTACGGCAACAGGGGTTTATTGGCTCTGGGTTTATATTCCCAACACGTGTGCTGATCCGTGAATTCAAGCTCAATGTCCAAGAACCGCAGCACCTTATCAGACGGCTCTTCAACTGTTAGAATGAGTGGACTAAGGCTAGCAGAAAAAACCTTTTTGAGCTCATCTACTGATACGTGTGCATTCGGCTCGTACATGACGAGGTAGTCGTCCACGTACCTGAAAACTTTGACCACCCTTTGCTCCGACAGGCCGCGTGCCAGATTCCTGTTATGGTGGGCTAAAAAAATATCGCTTAGTATCAGCGCCAAACCAGGAGCCGATAAAGACGCCCTGCTTCTGAAGGAAAACTTTCCCATTCCAAGTGGCGAAAGTCGAACGAAGGTAGCAACGAAGCAAATCCAAAAAGCATTGAACTGATATCCCAGCCGAATTCTGAAAAGGCACCGCGCCATAGTCATCAATGCACTCTTCTACGTATGCTATTAGTTTGTTTTGAGGCGAGGAATAATACAGGTCCTTTATGTCAAATGAGGAAGCCAATAAGCTTTTCTCTGCGTTATCCTTCAGGAAATCTACGATTTCCTCGGAACGCTTCACCAAAAATGGGTGGTCAATATTAAGAATGCCGAGCCTTTCTTGCAAGAAAACTGCTAACTTCTTCTGCCAAGACCCTATCTCTGAAACTATTACCCTTAAAGGGCACTCGGGTTTGAGCGTCTTTGCACTAAACATGATTTGAAGGCTATCTGTCTTCGCGTCGTCAATTTCACGGAACAAACTACTAAGACCTACATTTTTGCAGAGACGCTTCGCTTCTAGTTTTATCTTTCTTAGAGACACATCGTGACACTCATTAAAAACATTGGTAATAGCAGAGCAGGCTTTCTCGTCAAAATCACCTTCCTCGAGGACAACAAAGCCACCTTCTTTGTGTGCTGGTAGAACACAGTTTTTTCTGCTTTAAAAACGCCGCTACACGTTTTACAGGCACGCGTGTAGAAGTGGGATTTTTACGCGCTGTCACATCTATGCCTTCAGATATGCATCGATTTGCTTCGCCTTCCGGGGCACACATTGAAATCCGTCGCACAAGGCTCACAAGTTCCGGCGCACTCAAACTTGGATCTACGGCAAACTTAGGTCCAAGTCCAAGAACATTCTCAACGTAGTCCGGTAGACTAACCTGGCCGGTGGTTCTGACGCCGCAAGTCGCTGCCCGTGTCTTCTTGGGGATGCTGGCGCGTAAGCCTGGCAGAGTCTTCTGCCACAGCAATTCCGTGCCGCTGCTGATGACCGCTATGTAGTGTCTCCACTCCCTGCTGGCGTCTAGAGGCCTTCCTGGGACTTCCAAGGAGGCCCTCAGCAGATCTTTCAACATCCGGGCTTGCCTTTGCCACTCACTTCTCAGAATCTTTAGGACTCTGATGCCATGCCTGGCTGAAGGAGCAAGTCCACCGAACAACCGCACAACTTCACTGGGTAGATGCTTGCAGCGGATGTGGAAGGATAGTGAACGAGCCTGGCAATTGGCATTGATCAAGAGGGGGGCAACTGAACTTGGATTTAACGAAGAACACATAAAAGGGCCCGATGTACTAGAAATGAATTTTAGGATTGCCATCTTTTGGGCTTGTTGGTATACTGAATTAGAAACCATCTTCAGCGCTAGCAGACAAGGACGAAGGAGAGACGACACCACAAAGCGCTAACTTCAACACTTCTTTTTCCAGGAAACAGCAATCTATTTATCCATGCACAGTGCGCCACCTCATTCTACAATCTAGCCAACCAGAAAGGCCCTCTCCCTATCCAAAAGATCAATTGACGGTGCGCTCACACACGTGTCACTATTGCGAGAGATAGCTTGGGCTTCAATAATCTCCCGCACGTCTTTATCTTTGTGCTTCGCCAGAACAGTGCATGAAGCATACAATGGTGCGCAACCGCACTCCAAACAATGCACAGACAAATGACCGTAATTATTCTTGTTAGTAACGTTTAACCTATGTTCGCGAAGTCGGTCGTTAAGGCATCTTCCCGTCTGACCTATGTACTTATTTCCACAGGTCAACGGGAGCTCGTATACTACCTCTTGTACACAGGGATCGCGATGGTTTTTGGAACATCCTACAGCGGGCTTACGATGCGGGTCTGTTAGTCGACATATCCTGCCCAGTTTTTCGGGCGCAGAAAACACTACTTTAATGTCCACACGATTAGCCATTTTCTTCAGGTTATGCGCCGTTCTGTGCAGATAGGGCACTACTGCCACTCTGCTCTTACTCTTCGCCTGTGCGTCCGGGCGGTTAACGTCCAAGCGGCATCTTTTAAGAAGACTCTCGGCAACAGACACCTGCACCGACTCCGGAAAACCTGCTGCCGATAACCTCACCGACTGATTCATTAGACTCTCATGAATCTTATGGCGGCAGGACTTTTTCAGCGCATTTCCAAAACACAGATTAGCAATACTCCTCTTAACGAGCTTCGAGTGAGCGGACCTGTACGGCAACAGGGGTTTATTGGCTCTGGGTTTATATTCCCAACACGTGTGCTGATCCGTGAATTCAAGCTCAATGTCCAAGAACCGCAGCACCTTATCAGACGGCTCTTCAACTGTTAGAATGAGTGGACAAAGGCTAGCAGAAAAAACCTTTTTGAGCTCATCTACTGATACGTGTGCATTCGGCTCGTACATGACGAGGTAGTCGTCCACGTACCTGAAAACTTTAAGATCCATGTTTAGTGCAAAGACGCACAAACCCGAGTGCCCTTTAAGGGTAATAGTTTCAGAGATAGAGTCTTGGCAGAAGAAGTTAGCAGTTTTCTTACAAGAAAGGCTCGGCATTCTTAATATTGACGACCCATTTTTGGTGAAGCGTTCCGAGGAAATCGTAGATTTCCTGAAGGATAACGCAGACAAAAGCTTATTGGCTTGCTCATTTGACATAAAGGACCTGTATTATTCCTTGCCTCAAAACAATCTAATAGCATGCGTAGAAGAGCGCATTGATGACTATGGCGCGGTGCCTTTTCAGAATTCGGCTGGGATATCAGTTCAATGCTTTTTGGATTTGCTTCGTTGCTACCTTCGTTCGACTTTCGCCACTTGGAATGGGAAAGTTTTCCTTCAGAAGCAGGGCGTCTTTATCGGCTCCTGGGTTTGGCGCTGATACTAAGCGATATTTTTTTAGCCCACCATAACAGGAATCTGGCACGCGGCCTGTCGGAGCAAAGGGTGGTCAAAGTTTTCAGGTACGTGGACGACTACCTCGTCATGTACGAGCCGAATGCACACGTATCAGTAGATGAGCTCAAAAAGGTTTTTTCTGCTAGCCTTTGTCCACTCATTCTAACAGTTGAAGAGCCGTCTGATAAGGTGCTGCGGTTCTTGGATATTGAGCTTGAATTCACGGATCAGCACACGTGTTGGGAATATAAACCCAGAGCCAATCGGAGTCGGTGCAGGTGTCTGTTGCCGAGAGTCTTCTTAAAAGATGCCGCTTGGACGTTAACCGCCCGGACGCACAGGCGAAGAGTAAGAGCAGAGTGGCAGTAGTGCCCTATCTGCACAGAACGGCGCACAACCTGAAGAAAATGGCTAATCGTGTCGACATTAAAGTAGTGTTTTCTGCGCCCGAAAAACTGGGCAGGATATGTCGACTAACAGACCCGCATCGTAAGCCCGCTGTAGGATGTTTCAAAAACCATCGCGATCCCTTCGTGGACTGTGTACAAGAGGTAGTATACGAGCTCCCGTTGACCTGTGGAAATAAGTACATAGGTCAGACGGGAAGATGCCTTAACGACAGACTTCGCGAGCATAGGTTAAACGTTACTAACAAGAATAATTACGGTCATTTGTCTGTGCATTGTTTGGAGTGCGGTTGCGCACCATTGTATGCTTCATGCACTGTTCTGGCCAAGCACAAAGATAAAGACGTGCGGGAGATTATTGAAGCCCAAGCTATCTCTCGCAATAGTGACACGTGTGTGAGCGCACCGTCAATTGATCTTTTGGATAGGGAGAGGGCCTTTCTGGTTGGCTAGATTGTAGAATAAGGTGGCGCACTGTGCATGGATAAATAGATTGCTGTTTCCTGGAAATAAAAGTGTTGAAGTTAGCGCTTTGTGGTGTCGTCTCTCCTTCGTCCTTGTCTGCTAGCGCTGAAGATGGTTTCTAATTCAGTATACCAACAAGCCCAAAAGATGGCAATCCTAAAATTCATTTCTAGTACATCGGGCCCTTTTATGTGTTCTTCGTTAAATCCAAGTTCAGTTGCCCCCCTCTTGATCAATGCCAATTGCCAGGCTCGTTCACTATCCTTCCACATCCGCTGCAAGCATCCACCCAGTGAAGTTGTGCGGTTGTTCGGTGGACTTGCTCCTTCAGCCGGGCATGGCATCAGAGTCCTAAAGATTCTGAGAAGTGAGTGGCAAAGGCAAGCCCGGATGTTGAAAGATCTGCTGAGGGCCTCCTTGGAAGTCCCAGGAAGGCCTCTAGACGCCAGCAGGGAGTGGAGACATTACATAGCGGTCATCAGCAGCGGCACGGAATTGCTGTGGCAGAAGACTCTGCCAGGCTTACGCGCCAGCATCCCCAAGAAGACACGGGCAGCGACTTGCGGCGTCAGAACCACCGGCCAGGTTAGTCTACCGGACTACGTTGAGAGTGTTCTTGGACTTGGACCTAAGTTTGCCGTAGATCCAAGTTTGAGTGCGCCGGAACTTGTGAGCCTTGTGCGACGGATTTCAAAGTGTGCCCCGGAAGGCGAAGCAAATCGAGGCATATCTGAAGGCATAGATGTGATAGCGCGTAAAAATCCCACTTCTACACGCGTGCCTGTAAAACGTGTAGCGGCGTTTTTAAAGCAGAAAAAACTGTGTGTTCTACCAGCAGACAAAGAAGGTGGCTTTGTTGTCCTCGAGGAAGGTGATTTTGACGAGAAAGCCTGCTCTGCTATTACCAATGTTTTTAATGAGTGTCACGATGTGTCTCTAAGAAAGATAAAACTAGAAGCGAAGCGTCTCTGCAAAAATGTAGGTCTTAGTAGTTTGTTCCGTGAAATTGACGACGCGAAGACAGATAGCCTTCAAATCATGTTTAGTGCAAACACGCTCAAACCCGAGTGCCCTTTAAGGGTAATAGTTTCAGAGATAGGGTCTTGGCAGAAGTTAGCAGTTTTCTTGCAAGAAAGGCTCGGCATTCTTAATATTGACGACCCATTTTTGGTGAAGCGTTCCGTGGAAATCGTAGATTTCCTGAAGGATAACGCAGACAAAAGCTTATTGGCTTGCTCATTTGACATAAAGGACCTGTATTATTCCTTGCCTCAAAACAATCTAATAGCATGCGTAGAAGAGCGCATTGATGACTATGGCGCGGTGCCTTTTCAGAATTCGGCTGGGATATCAGTTCAATGCTTTTTGGATTTGCTTCGTTGCTACCTTCGTTCGACTTTCGCCACTTGGAATGGGAAAGTTTTCCTTCAGAAGCAAGGCGTCTGTATCGGCTCCTGTTTGGCGCCGATACTAAGCGATATTTTTTTAGCCCACCATAACAGGAATCTGGCACGCGGCCTGTCGGAGCAAAGGGTGGTCAAAGTTTTCAGGTACGTGGACGACTACCTCGTCATGTACGAGCCGAATGCACACGTATCAGTAGATGAGCTCAAAAAGGTTTTTTCTGCTAGCCTTAGTCCACTCATTCTAACAGTTGAAGAGCCGTCTGATAAGGTGCTGCGGTTCTTGGACATTGAGCTTGAATTCACGGATCAGCACACGTGTTGGGAATATAAACCCAGAGCCAATAAACCGCTGTTGCCGTACAGGTCCGCTCACTCGAAGCTCGTTAAGAGGAGTATTGCTAATCTGTGTTTTGGAAATGCGCTGAAAAAGTCCTGCCACCATAAGATTCATGAGAGTCTAATGAAAAAATCGGTGAGGTTATCGGCAGCAGGTTTTCCGGAGTCGGTGCAGGTGTCTGTTGCCGAGAGTCTTCCTAAAAGATGCCGCTTGGACGTTAACCGCCCGGACGCACAGGCGAAGAGTAAGAGCAGAGTGGCAGTAGTGCCCTATCTGCACAGAACGGCGCACAACCTGAAGAAAATGGCTAATCGTGTGGACATTAAAGTAGTGTTTTCTGCGCCCGAAAAACTGGGCAGGATATGTCGACTAACAGACCCGCATCGTAAGCCCGCTGTAGGATGTTCCAAAAACCATCGCGATCTCCTCGTGGACTGTGTAGAAGAGGTAGTATACGAGCTCCCGTTGACCTGTGGAAATAAGTACATAGGTCAGACGGGAAGATGCCTTAACGACCGACTTCGCGAGCATAGGTTAAACGTTACTAACGAGAATAATTACGGTCATTTGTCTGTGCATTGTTTGGAGTGCGGTTGCGCACCATTGTATGCTTCATGCACTGTTCTGGCGAAGCACAAAGATGAAGACGTGCGGGAGGTTATTGAAGCCCATGCTATCTCTCGCAATAGTGACACGTGTGCGAGCGCACCGTCAATTGATCTTTTGGATAGGAAGAGGGCCTTTCTGGTTGGCTAGATTGTAGAATGAGGTGGCGCACTGTGCATGGATAAATAGATTGCTGTTTCCTGGAAATAAAAGTGTTGAAGTTAGCGCATTGTGGTGTCGTCTCCCCTTCGTCCTTGTCTGCTAGCGCTGAAGATGGTTTCTAAGACAGTTATAGTTTAGCGTTAGCGTGATAGCGGAGGTTAATGGAATAGCGTTACCGTGCCGCAAACGTTTGTTGCGGACAGGGCGTTTTAGTGTAGCGGGATAGCGTTTACGAGAACAAACTGTGATGGTGGCGCCACCTAGCGGAGGGCGAATGCGTTAAAAAAAAATGTTGCAGTGGCTTAGCTCGGCTATGCGAGGATAACGTAGCATTAGCAAAGTTTCAGCTGATTGTTCTTAGCTTTCCTGATTGTCTAAGAATAGCTTGATTATCGTCCTTACTGTTGCTCCAGTGACACACACATGGTATAAATATTATGTGGCGTATGTATATTTATTTTGCCAGGCAACTACTTCGGGATCCGATGAGTTAAGCTTCTCGGCTCTTCTGCGCCGTTGAGCAGCATTTGCGCTCTCCTTCTCCATGGCTAAACCACACTGGCAAACGCCAGTCAGAGGCGCTATTAAGCTGCTCCAGCGCAGTGTTAGACGGCGACTGCACAGCGAAGGCGAATAGCTGCGCGCGCGCCGGCGCCAGTACGTCTAGCTCGGCTACGACGTCACTCCTCTGGGAAGCGCAGCCAGGCGGCAGCGAGTCGCGCGCGGCAGCGGCGGAGTGAGCGGGACGTGCCGGCTACGATGCGCCAGGTGTGTGACATCACTGATCCTCGCGCATGCGCAGCACGGCTCTTGAGGAGCCACGCGAAACTTACTCGACTAAGCGAGTGTAGCTAACGCTACAAAAGTGAAAAGAAGAAAACTGAGAATGCTCGCCTGTATTCCCGCACGCAGCAATATTACTACTTTCTTGGTAACAAAAGTAAATAAGTATGAACCACGCAACAAAGGCGAACATTTCTGTTCCAGATTTGTTTATACCGATCTTCTGGTTATGCCTAGGTACGTTCAAAATGAGAAGCGATCTCAAAAACTACGCTAAGTTATCAGTACTACTCGGTCGTCGAAGCTACCTGAAGGCAAGCGCAGCTATTTTACACAGTCGTTTGCTACGAAAGAAGTGGATCCGTCCACATCATGGAGGAAGGAAAAACTAAGGAGGGGCCCTATCGTATTTCAATGCATTGCGAAGAGTGTGGCGCAAGTGACGTCAGATTTATGGGGCAAACAAACCGGTATGGGGCAAACAAAACAGCAGACGCCCCGCGGCGTGCTCTCGGCGGTGGTTCGCGTCTGCTCGGATTTGTAGTCCCGGCGTAAACTTGGCGCGTATTGTGCGGTTCGCACGCAGTAAAATGTTGCAAGCAGACGTTTACCAGGCTGTTGGTGCGTGGCAGGCCCGAGCGCTGCGTGCTGAAATTCTTCGTGGAGCGCTTTTGCGCAACAGTACAGAAAGTACCGGTACGTGCCGTAATCAAAAACATTCAGCCCCTGCCTCATCGTATTCGAACTCACCTAGCAGTGACTTACGCGTTCGGCCTTTCTTTTCCTTTCTCGTAGCCCGATTTCCAGATCTATTGCCCGATTAGCGGTTCTTTGCTCGTGTATATGGAGTGAGCACAGTAGCTATTCGGCACAACGCCAACCTATAGTTGTAACTTCACGTCGAAAAGAGGACACCGCTGTATCGTATACGCGATCGTGCACGTAAAGTTTGTAATTCCAGTGCGCACACAGGGCAAACACGCCGCGAGCGCACACCGCACAATACATACATCACGTAGTCCGATAACGACAACAAAAGTTTATTGTCCTTTCGTTTGAACGACACAGCCTCTAAAACGTACGATGCCTTCAGCGCATGGTATGTACGGCGCGTCAGACACCAAAAACAAAACTTCACGTGTGTTCCGAGTTGACACAACGAGCAAGGAGCAACAGAGCGCACATCCGAGAGCTCCGCACGCAAACACCATGCCTTAGTGATCAGTAATGAAGCGAACGTATACGTACACATGAAAAGTGACACCCGGTACTGTCCGCAGTGCACGCGATTTGCACAGGGTATACGAAACAGCTGGGCATTGCGTAGCTTTCCTAACGAACACACAGGAGGAGCAGCACGCGCGAATCGACTACGCCGCTTGCACGGCGAAAAACAAACAGAAAAAAGGCTGCAAAGTTTCGCGATGCGCGCATGCGCTTGCAAACGTCGCAACGGAAATCGCGAAATGTTTTCGCTGCTCCTTCGCTAGGAGGCGATGCGGGTGTTTGCGATGTGGAGGCTTCACGAATGGGACGTCAGGGCCTCTCCTTAGTATTCCTTCCTCCATGGTCCACATCAACGCTAAATTCAGTTCGAAGCGGGCGTCCAAAACCGCGGCCATGTTTTACCTACACTACGCTAACCACGCAAACACGGTAACGCTAAATCTGAAAAATAGCGTGGGTACGGTAAACACTACGGGTCGTTTAGTGTACTGCGCATGCGCATTTCGGTCCCGCTATTCCGCTAAGCCCGCTATTCCGCTAAACCCGCTAAACTATAACTGTCTAATGTAGCGCTGGATGTACGCGTATCGTTTATTGCATGACAGGTATTATCGGTGCGGCGGCTGTCGAACTGATCTATAACAAAAGTTATAGACCGCTAGCCGCGGGGATAACTCGCATGTTGAAGGGATGCCTGCCCAAACGAAACCATCGAAGGCACCGGACAGGCGCCACTGCGGCACCCGCGTCCCCTGAGTTTCGGTCCTTTTCCCCGCTATGCGCGCAACCAGGTGTCAAAAGACAGATTTGTCGATAGATGCCGGCGGCATGCACGACATACTAGAGGGACGATCGAGCCAGCCACTAAAGACCACGCTACGAGAGAAACATTCCCATGAATTGGGCCGAAACTTCGCAGTCGGCAGCGCGCGAACATGAAGCCAATAAAATGTCGAAAGAGTACGCTGCACGCGGCAAGGCGCTCACTCCCAAGGGGTAGAACGAAAGTGTAACTTCGCCACCGTTACGTTGGGGCCGAGGATCATTTATGCGTAGTGGGAGGCCGCCGCGCGGGATTTCGGTGGTTAGCGCGTCGGTGCTTCGCTCATCTTCTGCGGCCTCTGGCGTTATGATTGACGCCTCTGTACCAGATTCGCGACAACGATTGGTGCCTTTCGAAAACTTCGCGGAACCACGCGTAGGCGCCTCGACTACGGTAAGTCGGCTCCCCCACTTTTCCCTATGCCTACAAGGCCACGGGGATGCGCAGCAGAACCGCCCGAATACGCAACCTCCTCATCTCTCTCTCTCTCTCTCACACACACACACACACACACACACACACACACACACACACACACACACACACACACACACACACACACACACACACACACACACACACACACACACACACACACACAAAAAAAAAAAAAAAAAACCTACTTTCGAGTTGGCCGAACAAAAGGTCACCGATGCAAAAAAATTGCGTGCCCTTTCTTGGAGGCAGCCTTACAATGGGGTTCGATGATTCTCGAATGTCACGTAAAGGCTCGTTCACACCGGCGACTAGCGACGGTCGAGCGACTAAGTTAGGGGCAAAGCGATTGGTCGCAAAGGGTCGCAAATGGCTGTTTTGGTCGCAAAGCGACTGCTTTAGCTCAGTCGCTCGCTGCTTGATTTTTCAGTCGCGCGACAGCAGTCGCAAGCGTCTGAACCAATCAGATGCGCAGGAACAGGCCATCAGCCTATTTTACGGGGCAATGGCAATGCAAGCTGTATACGAGCAGACGTGAGTTTTACGTGGCGACATTATAGGTCGCACGCAGGTGTGAACATCGGTCGCTTTCAGTCGCTTTTTGACCGCCAGTCGCAAGCGGTCGCACGACCGTTGCTAGTCGCCGGTGTGAGCGAGCCTTAAAAGTTCTCCGAGGTGTGTCTACACTCGAGAACGGCCCGTGATTGCTGTCAAACTGACTCGGACAAAAAGAAAAAAAAAATCAGCTGTTCCTCCCGCGCGTGGTCGGTCTTGACATCGCGCGATTTCCTGTGCCCCCGTGACGGGCGAGCGGTAGATTCTTGCGCCTCACGCCCATCCACCCTGTTCTACATTACGTGCTGTGTGCGGGCGCCTTTCTAATGCCGAGGAACGTTTACAGAAGGAACGCCGATCCCTATGCCCTTCCTACGTAAACGTAACGAGTTACCGTTACAGTTCCACCGATCCTCAATGGAACGGTGGCGTTCCTCCGTTCCTCCAAAAAGGAACTAGTTCGTAGAACGTCGTTCCCTGGAACGCCGCTTCCGTACAACACTGGTGTCAGTGTAGCGTAGTGGTAAAGTACTAGGCTCAGGATCCGAAGGTAGCACGTTCGACTCCCGGTGGCACAAGTTGTTTTTTTTTTCATACGGTTTCTTTTTTTGTACTAATGCTTTCGACATCGCCTTCTATACAATTATTTATGTGTGACAGCTAGGCACGATTGTCCCGACGCTGTAGAGCCGTTTTACGCTCCGTTATTCTCCAGTTCAATAAAACTTTTTTTCCTTCCAAGTTAATCTCCAGCATCCATCATACGCCAGCATCCAGCATACACCATGTGCCACCATCTTCCAGCACCATAATCCACTATAATGATGGATATTGGAATCCACCATTCCACATGGTGGATAAATTTTCAATAGGGGGGCCACTTGTATGAGTTTAAAGCACGACCATTCGGCCTTTGTTGTGCGCCAGCGACAATCCAGCGCATCATTGACAGTGTGATGACCCCGATCTAGTGTCCTCTCGGGCCTCAAGTGGCAGTCATGCTTAGTCTACTTGGATGACGTTGTGGTAATTTTTGCAAGGTTTGACTAGCACATGGAAATACTACGCTTTGTGCTTCAGGCCATCCAGTCGGCCGGCTATTAAACCGGAAAAGCTCCTGGGTCATGTAATCAGCGCTAAAGGTGTTGAAGACAAGCGTGGCGTTTTTCTTCAGACAGAGGCAAATGCAGAAACCGACACTGGGTTAAATTTCACGGGAGCGTAAAGCGCGCCTAAGTGTCTTTAACTGCTAAAACAGTTGGAATCAAAATGGGGCCATCACTGATTGCAACGTCAACTCAAAAAGGCAGCTTCTAATAAAAAATGCGCCGAATGCTGAATCTGTTTCAATCAAACTGAGCCACATTCATTAAACCAGCGCGGCGTCAACAATCGTGACCAAACCAACCAACATGGTCTCATCCAATCTGTTTCATTTGTGTCCGCGTTGCTTTGCTATAGTGTTTCCGTTCGACAATTAGTTTTTATAGGGCTATTTGGCACTTACTGATGGGCATGATGTAGGGCCAAACTCGAATATAAAGAGTAAGAGGCCGACTTTCCTACTTCTTTTTGCCTCTTAGCGTTTCTTTTCGAGTTCAGCGCTGCAGTATCATGCCCTTCTTTAGCTAGAAGACGGTATATTTGAAATGAAAGATATATGAAATGAAGGTATTGGGCACCGGTATATTCTTTTATGAAGTTATCCGAAACGGCACGGCATAAAACGAGCTCCGAAGAAGAGCTGCAACACTTGTCACGGCATTCAATAGATGCCAAGAACAAGAAAACGCTGCCGACAATCCAGAATAGTGCGCCTTTTGCCAGGAAGAACCACTCACTCTTCAAGTCTAGTCGTCGCCATTACGCGCATGCGACGGAGGACGGCACCGACAGAAGCACAAGGATGATGTTAGTTTTCTCGCAAAATATTGATATACCGTATATTCGAATCGTTTTAGACTTTATTTATAAGCTAATTCAAGCCCAAATAAAATGTTCCAATCTATAAGAGCCAAATACAAACTTTACTCATTAATACCGACGATAGTGGGCTATATAGATTTTAGCCACAAGACAGATTTGACTCATTTAGGGAACAGGAACACACTGGCAAAAATCCGGCAGATCCCAAGCACTGTGGGAATCGATGTAATGCGAAGCAGCCAGCAAGGAGCTGCATACATCGCCTTGTTTGTCTTTGAGCCAAAAGAAATCATTCATGCTATGGCATCTAGTTCACCATATATCGCATGTTCGCCATGCACGCATGCATGCACAATCTGGTATATACCATGCTATTGAAACGTATATTCTGGTATATGCAACGCATGGGCTGTCATTTATATTCATCACGCACTCGTGTCATGCCATACCAATTTTAGTATATATCCAGTTAACAAAATGGCCGGAAGCGCACCATGACCGTGTCATGCAAATCATACCGTACATGAGATGCATAACATGATTCGCATGTTAAGACCTGTCATTTATGTTCGTCATACAGTCACATCGCGCAATACAAATTTTGGTGTATATCAAGCAAGCAAAACGGCCGCGAATGAATCATGAGCGTGGCATGTAAATCATGTTGTACATGACTTGCATGTCATGGTTTTCATGTTACCACCTCCCATTTACGTTCGTCATACAGTCTCGTCACGCAATACCAGTTTTGATGTATATCAAGCCAGCGAAACGGCTGCGAATGTACCATTAGCGTGGCATGTAAATCATGACATACATGACATGCCTGTCATGATTTTCATGTTACCACCTTTCATATGCATTCGCCATACAGTCGCGATCAGTTTTTGGTGTATATCAAGCTAGCGAAACGGCCGCGAATGCACCATGAGCGCGGCATGTAAATCACGGCATACATGACATGCATGTCATGGTTTTCATGTGACCACTTGTTATTCATGTTCTTCATACAGTCACAGTGCGCAATACCAATTCTGGTGTATATCAATCTAGCGAAACGGCCGAGAGTGCGCCATGAGCATGGCATGTAAGTCATGTACATGACCTGCATGTCATGATTTTCATGTTACCACGTGTCGTTACGTTTGTCATACAGAAATGTCTCGTCATACCATATATTCTTATATATCCATTCATTTAAACGGCCGCGAGTGCTCCAACACCATGTCATGTAAGTCATGCGGCATATGACATGCGTGTCATGATTTGCACGCTAGGACCTTTCATTATGTTCGTCATGAACTCTTGTCACGCCATACCAATTTTGGTATATATAAAATTAACGGAACAGCCGCAAGAGCGCCAAGGCCGTGGAATGTAAATCATGCTGTTCATGACGTGCATGTCATGATTTTCATGTCATGACCTGCCATTTATGTTCGTAATAAGGTCATGTTATGCGACACCAATTTTGCTATACATGCGATTAACGAAACGGCCAGGAGAGCTCAAAGCCGTAGTCGGATAGATAGATAGATAGATAGATAGATAGATAGATAGATAGATAGATAGATAGATAGATAGATAGATAGATAGATAGATAGATACGCTCAAAGTCGCAGAAGTTCGCTGAGAAATGCTTCGCATTTAAAAAATTGTTGGAGCAGGCCCGACCATATTGGCAGTAGAAAAAGTATTTTTTTCTCAGTTTCAGTTAAAGTGTATTTGGCTCATTTAGAAAAAAAACGCCACAAAGTGCCGAAGACAAGAAGGACGTGCGTCGAGTTCTAGGCATATGCGGTTACTACATGTGATTTGTAGAAAATTTCTCGAAAATTGTCCAACCTCTAAGCAGACTCACAAAAGAGGAGGAACCATTTGTTTGGCATACAAAACAAGAGATAGCTTTCGATGAATTAAAGAAATGTTTAGAAGCCCCGCTGATGCACGCCCACTTTGACGAGACCGCAGACCTCTCAAAAGCTGAAAGAAACTACCCCGCGAGAGAAAAGGAGTGCTTGGCAGTCATATCAGGAAGTTGCGGCCATACCTCTACAGAAGGCCGTTCGGCACCGTCAACGACTACTACTCACTTTGCTGGCTAGCAAGACGACTTGCTAGATGGAGCTGCAGGCGCAAAGAACACGACATTAACGTTGTATATAGGTCTGGAAGAACACATGACGAGGCTGATTGCTTATCACGCTCTGCACTCGTCTCTATAATCCTTCAGAAGATGACGACTTCCCATTGCTTTGTTTGGTGGAAGCGTCGGATATCGCCGAGCACCAACGAGCTGACAGAGAACTACTCCCATTGATAAAGTACCTCGAAGGGCACGACGCCCAAGTTTCACGGGTATTTAAGGGAGAATTATCCTCATTCTACCTTCGTGGTAATGTAGTCTACAAGAGGAACTTCGGACACAACAACGAGAAGTTCTTACTTGTACCGTTAGCCATGAGGCATAACATATTAGAAGCTTACCATGATAAACTGTCGTCGGGTCACTGGGCGTCAGCCGGACATTCGCCAAAATTCATCTGAAATATTACTTGCCAAAGCTGTTAGCGTCCGTGAAGCATTATGTGAAGGAATGTCGTGAATGTCAAAGGCGCAATACACCACCTCTAAAGACGGCCGGCCTTCTCCAGCTCACAGACCCACCTAAGGCTCCATTTCAACAAGTTGGAATGGAATCTTCTTGGGGCGTTTCCAATGTCATCATCGGGGATCGTCGTCGCGACCGAATATATAACACGGTACGCTGAAACCGGTGGCCTTGAGCGAGGAACAGAAGCTGAAGTTCCCACGTTCTTCGTTCACAACACAGTTCTTCGACATGGCGCCCCAATGGTAGTGACCATCGATCGAGCAGCAGCCTTACATCTGAGTTGATACAGTGCTTGATGATGATGACTAACACCAGTTGTAGAAAAATCCCTGCATACCATCCCCAAGAAGACGGGTTGAAGGAACGCCTAAATAACACCACTGCTGACAGGCTGTCGATGTACGTGGACATGGGATATAAGGCGCGAGACGAAATCGCGCCTTACGCAAGTTTCGCCTACAGTACTGCTCTACAGGAGATCATCCTCGTCACTCCATTCATCTGGTCTATGGCCGCACAGTTACTACAACACAAGACGCCGTGCTATTAGTCGACAACGACAATTACGAGCCATCCGACGTTGACGACTTCCTACAAAGAGCTGAAGAAGTGCACCAGTTGGCCCGACACCGAATACACCGACAACAATGCAAGGACGCGAGCAAGTGCAACCTGTGCCGCAGAGAAGTACCAGCTAGGCGATTTAGTATGAGTAAGGACACCAATACGACTCTGCGGGCTGTCAAAAAAACTCTTTCGACGTTACTTTGTTCCGTATAAGGTTCTCCGCCGACTAAGTGGCAACCTATCAAGTCATCCTCGATGGACAAGCGCGCTCAAAACAGCAAAACCATGTGGAAGCTCTACTATGTTGTCCGCATGAAGCCCTATTACGAGAGGTTTTTCAGAGGGGGACTAATGCCACAGAGACTACTCCCAATGAGCTTTTTACCAAGAGAAGCAGCGAACCCCCGAGCAAGCGTGTCGAGAGCGTGCTGCGCGATGCATGCCTCTCATGAACGGGCTCCGAGATGCTGGAGAAGTGTGTTCTGGAAAGGGCACTTGCGTGTAACGCTCTTGCGCATTATTTCATTTCTAAAACCTACTTTTCTGGGCACAAGTTCACCTACAATAAACCAGTGTTGTGTGTCGTCTCTTGCAATATGCTACAATATAAGTGGTGGAAGAAGTAGACCCGGATTTGCAAGTACTCTTTGGGCTATAGCCTTACATTCATTGCCTTTCCACATTATAATTCACTTGGGTGGATCGTCCGCGTTGTGCCGAGTAACTGCAGAAGGTTCGCTTTTAGACTGATCACAGATATGGCGCAGGATGTCAACACTGGATCCAGCCGGTCAGCTCATCTGGTACACTAGATTATTACATAGGCTTAATTACACTGGACGCTACCGGTGCGATTCGTATTCGGCAACCAGCAACTGCTCCTGTCGGGCACGGCACCACTTTGAGGATGGCGGGTTGATGTTCATTGCCTTTTTACATTACCTTCACTTGGGTCGCGTGTCTCAGATAGTCCTCTTCGTGCCGAGTAGCTGCGGAATATGCACTTTTAGACTGATCGCAGATATGGCGCAGGATGTCAACACTGGATCCAGCCGGTCAGCTCACCTGATACACTGGATTATTACATAGGCTTAATTACACTGGACGCTACCGGTGCGATTCGTATTCGGCAACCAGCAACTGCTCCTGTCGGGCACGGCACCACTTTGAGGATGGCGGGTTGATGTTCATTGCCTTTTTACATTACCTTCACTTGGGTCGCGTGTCTCAGATAGTCCGCTTCGTGCCGAGGAGCTGCGGAATATGCGCTTTTAGACTGATCGCAGATATGGCGCAGGATGTCAACACTGGATCCAGCCGGTCAGCTCATCTGGTACACTAGATTATTACATACGCTTAATTACACTGGACGCTACCGGCGCGATTCGTATTCGGCAACCAGCAACTGCTCCTGTCGGGCACGGCACCACATTGAGGATGGCGGGTTGATGTTCATTGCCTTTTTACATTACCTTCACTTGGGTCGCGTGTCTCAGATAGTCCGCTTCGTGCCGAGTAGCTGCAGAATATGCGCACCCCTCCCGCGCACACAGCGTTCCGTCACTGACTGTTCGGCCCGCGCCACGACTGCCGCTTTTAAAGCCCGAGAGTGGGCCACGCGCATCACTGGTGCGCAGCACGGCGTCCAAAACGTCCAGTCTGGCGATGGGCGAGATTCCCACACATTCCCACACATTCAAGGCGTGCTTTCCGGGCTTCGTGTTCGGCGGTGGTGCTTTTTCTGTGAATAGTGTTATCGACTTAGATCTCAGGTCGATGGCTGCACCATGAAGGCCTAAGAAGTCCATACCAAGGATGACAACTCTCGAGCAACGCTGTAGGATTACGAAGCTTGAGGGATAATTCCGGTCGTCAATGGAGATTCTTGCTGTGTAGATTTCTGCCGGCGTTAGTAGGTGACCTCCAGCTGTCCGGATTTCGGGGCCTTCCCAGGCGGTCTTGATTTTCTGCAACTTCGCTGTGAACTGTCCACTGATGACAAAATAGTCAGCTCCGGTGTCGACGAGAGCTGTGACGCTGTGGCCGCCGACAAGAACATCGAGGTCGTCGTGTTGCGTTGCGGTTAGGTCGTGGCGTCGGATCACACCTACGTCGGTCTGGTCCGCTGTTTCCACGATGCGTCGTCAGGTCTTCTTCGGGCCGCGAAGTTTCGACGTCAGGGCTCTGTTTGGCTTGCGGCTGGTTCTTTAGGTTTTGTCGTGGTGTCGTCGTTCACCTGGCTGCGAACGCGGCGCGTTTATGGCGAACCCGCGCAGTCGCATTTCGCGGAACTGGCAGCGGCAATACGTGTGGACGGCTTCTCCGCAGTGGTAGCAGAGTGGGAGGTTGTCGGGGGCATGCCAAACGTCAGTCTTGCTCGGTGCGTAGCGGCGGGCGGGCTGGCGTCGGTGGTGGCGGCAGTGTCTCGCGACGGAACTGCAGCGGTGCGGCGTCTTGACGTGGGCGCGGAGGGAGGGCATGACGGCGGACTGCAGCAGTATAGCTGATAGCTTGTGGCTGTGCTGACAGAGGAACAGCACGTGACTGATGGATTTTTTCGCGCACTACTTGACGTCAACTCATGCTGTGGAAAAGAGCTTTCGGAGCTCCTCTCGCACGATGGCTCGGATAGTTTCGCGCAGGTCGTCGGAATCAAGGGCTTGAACAGCTGCCATGTCTGGAATCAGGCGGCGATTGTACTGTCGGGTGCGCATTTCTAGCGTCTTCTCAATCGTTGTCGCTTCAGAGACAAATTCTTAGATGCTGCTAGGTGGGTTCCGCATCAGTCCCGCGAAGAGCTCCTGCTTGATTCCTCGCTTAAGGAAGCTAACTTTTTTTCTCTTCGGGCATGTCAGGATCCGCACGGAGGAACAGTCTTGTCATTTCTTCTGTCAAGAGTGCCACGTTTTTGTTTGACAGCTGCACGCGGGTTTCGAGCAGAGCCTCGGCCCTCTCCTTGCGGATGACGCTGGTGAATGTTGCCAGGAACCTGGTGTGAAAAACGTCCCACGTTGTTCGTGGTGGGAATCGTTGCGCATTCAATCGGACGAACACAGGAAGGAAGGACAGAGTAAACGGAAAGAGCGCAAACTATCAACTGGCTTTATTCATTTGGTCGCTGCATATATATGCACTTTTTATCACACGTCCCAAATAAAACGAAAGAAGGGGAGAAGAAAAAAGGAGGAAACACATGTCAAGGATACCTCACGTCAAAAAGAAAAGCTGCGCAGAAAAATGCTTTCTGCGCTATACAGAGCAACAGAAGTGTCGCTCACGCAGTTGTCGCCTAATTCCTTAATATAAAAAGCTTCTATCAGCTCACGACCCACTCTCGACTTGCTCCTTCCTGGAATTTTTACATTTTTGAAGACCGGCTCACACCCCATGCATGAGCTGCAATGCGCGGGCAAGTTCGCTCCTTCTCGTAATCGACGCAGCAGGCTCCCCAACGCGTTCATTCACGCAGCGCCCTGTTTGGCCCACGTACGAACGTCCGCACGAGAGAGGAATTTGGTACGTGAGAGGAAGGCCTGAGGCCTGACGACGGCTCCGGCGTAAGTTAGCGGGGGCACCACAGGGAGCGCTGGGGGCGGCCTGGCTACAACTTGCGCGTAACTGAGAGGCGCAGGCGCTGGAGGAGGCTGGTGGTATTCCGGCATGACCTCCGCGATTTCCTGCTCGATTGCCTGGCGTAGGGGAGTCAGCAGTGTGGTCGACGGCTGCTCAACATGCTGCGGGTGAGCGAAGGCCAGTAGAGAAAACTGGCGGGCAATTTCCTCGCGCACGAAGGACTTGATCTCGGCGAGTAAGACGGAGTGGTCCGACGTGGCCGACAAGCCAGCGAGATCGGCGTCACGTGATGGAGGTCGACGCGTCATCAGCCGCTGCCGGCGCAGCTCCTCGTAGCTTTGGCACAGTGTGATGACCTCTGCCACAGTGCGAGGGTTTTTGGCGAGCAGCATGGTGAAGGCATCGTCGTCGATGCCTTTCATAACGTTCCGGATCTTGTCGGACTCAGACATTGTCGCATTGGCTTTCTTGCACAAGTCGAGCACGTCTTCAATGTAGCCCGTGAAAGACTCGCCGGCCTGCTGGGCTCGTTCACGTAAACGCTGTTCGGCTTGCAGCTTGCGAACGGCAGGGCGGCCAAACACGTCGATGATGGCGGTCTTGAAAGCCGACCACGTAGCGAAATCGGATGCGTGGTTGTTTTACCATAGGCCGGCCACACCCGCGAGGTAGAAAACGAGGTTGCTCAGTTTGCCTGCCTCGACCCATTTATTGGGGACGCTCACACGCTCGTAGATCGCGAGCCAGTCCTCGACGTCGGTGCCATTCGCGCCGGTGAAGACAGGAGGGTCGCGGATGCGGGGGACACCTGGACATGGCGTCGGTGCAAGAGGAGGCGTTTGCTGGGCGGCGTCTTGAGTCATGGTAGCAGGCACGGTACGGGATCGAAGCTCCAAGGGCATCGAATGCGGACCGTAGTTGTTGAAAGGGCACAGCGCTGTCCACCAAATAGTCAAGGCGTTTATTAGCGGGCACTCGGCGACGGCGACAGTCTAAAGCGGGGCTGACTCTCTGCACGAGGAGCGTGCTCTCAGAGAAGAGGCGACCCACTAGAAGGCGCTCGAGAGGACGACCCATTACCGACTACGAACGCTTCGCTACAACGTGACCATCTTCGCGGAAGAAATGACCCGGCTGTTCCGCCACGCTGACCCCAACATGCCTGAAGAAAAGAAGGTTCGTTTCCTCATGCGAAAAGTAAAGGAACAGCTCTTCGCTGGACTTATGAGGAATCCGCCGAATACCGTCCAAGAATTTGTCTTCGAAGCAACAACAATCGAGAAAACGCTTGAGAGGCGAACGCGGCAATACAACCGCAGCTTCTCGACCACAAGCTACGCCCACGTTCATGCACTAGGATCCGGAGACGTGTGTGAGACGATCCGAACAATCGTGCAAGAGGAGATGCGAAAAATTCTACCTTCATCGCAACCTCAAGTAGACCTCATCGCAACCTCTTGCCACTGTGTTCCTCACCGGAATACAGTGGCAAGAACGACGACCTTCCCGCTCGCCGTCGCCCGGCCGCTAAATGTCACCGCACCGCCGGCAGTACACTGGCCGAAACCGGGGCCGGTCGCCTGGCCCGTATCCGGAAAACTAAGGGCAGCAACCGATGGAGGTGCGGTTGCTGTACGACGAAATACCGAAGATCCTCCGCCGCCGACGACAACGCCGCAACGAAATCTAGAGAACACGCCGCAAGCCGAACGAAGCCATGACGTCGAGACTTCACGGCCCGAAGAAGACCTGACGACGCAACGTCGAAGCAGCGGGACAAACCGACGTAGCCGTGATCCGACGCCGCGACCAAACCGAAAAGGTAGGCGACGAACTAGTGACCTCGACGTTGTCATCGGCTGCCACAACGTCACCGCTCTCGTCGATACTGGAGCCGACTATTCTGTTATCAGTGGACCGTTTGCGACGAAGTTGAAGAAAGTCAAGACCGCCTGGGAAAGCCCCGAAATCCGCACAGCTGGAAGCCACCTAGTAACGCCGGCAGTAATCTGCATAGCGAGGGTCTCCATTAACAACCGGATTTATCCCGCAAGCTTCGTAGTCCTACAGCATTGCTCCCGCGATGTCATCCTGGGTATGGACTTCTTAGGCCTTCATGGTGCAGTCATCGACCTCAGATACAAGTCGATAACACTATCTACAGAAAAAGCATTACCGCCGTACACGCCGCCAGGGAAGCACGCCTTGAATGTGCTGGAAGACCAGGTCACTATTCCCTCTCGCTCCAGCGTCATAATTTCCGTCAGTACTCAGAAAGTAGTAGACCTGAAAGGCGTCGTTGAAGGCGACCAGCACCAGTTGATTAACCACGAGATTTGCGTCGCAAGAGGAAGAGAAGAGTTGCGGGGAGGCAAAGCAACAGTGATGCTCACAAATTTTAGCAACGAGTATAAGCACGTAAACAAAGGCACGACGGTCGCCTACATCGAAGAAATTGTGGAAGCCACCAATGCTTTCGCGATCGCCGATTCTTCCGAGCCCACTACGACGAACCGAGCTCCTCAACCAGCTTTCGACGTCAATCCTAGCCTCCGAAGCATAAGCAAGAAAAGCTCAAAACCCTGCTCTTGAAATGCAACGACTGCTTTTCGTCGTCGTCAATAATCCGCCAGACCCCAGTCGCAAAACATCGCATCATAACAGAGGAAAATGCCAGGCCACTCCGGCAGAGCCCGTACAGAGTTTTGACGCGAGAACGCGAATCTACAAGGAAACAAGTCGACGAAATGCTACCTGACGACATCATCCAGCCGTCGAAAAGTCCGTGGGCGTCACCCGTGCTGTTAGTGAAGAAGGACGGGACCCTACGCTTCTGCGTCGATTATCGCCGCCTGAACAAAATCACGGTGAAGGACGTCTACTCTCTCCTACGGATAGACGACACCCTGGATCGACTCTACAACGCGAGGTATTTTTCGTCGATGCACCTCAAGACCGGCTACTGGCAAATCGAAGTCGACGAGAGAGACCGAGAGAGGACTGTTTTTATAACACCAGATGGCCTCTTCGAGTTCAAGGTCATGCCCTTTGGTCTTTGCTCGGCACCTGCGACGTTCCAGCGCGTTATGAACAGCGTGCTGGCTGGACTGAAGCGGCAGACTTGCCTTGTGTACTTGGACGACGTCATTGCCTTTGCCTCAAGCTTCGACGAACACCTCCGGCGCCTTGACGCTGTACTACAAGCAATCAAGACCTCTGGCCTCACCTTGAAGCCTGAAAAGTGCCGCTTTGCATACGAGGAGCTATTGTTTTTGGGTCACGTGATCAGCAAGGGTGGTGTTCGCCCAGACCCGCGGAAAACAGCTGCCATCGCTGCCTTCCCGACACCCACCGACACGAAAGCCGTGCGCTGTTTCCTCGCCTTGTGCGCCTACTACAGGCGCTTCGTCAAGCAATTTTCACGAATCGCCGAGCCGCTAACTCACCTCACGAAGACCGACGTGCTATTAAAGTGGTAAACGGCGCAAATCGAAGCATTTGAAGAAATGAAACGACGCCTTCAGATGCCTCCCATACTTGCGCATTTCGATGAATACGCCGATACGGAAATCCACGCCGACGCAAGCAGCGTAGGACTCGGCGCCGTCCTTGTGCAGAAGACTGACGGGCAGGAAAGGGTCATCAGTTATGCTAGCCGGTCGCTATCAATAGCAGAAACGAACTATTCCACAACAGAAAAGGAGTGCCTAGCGATCATCTGGGCTGCATCCAAGGTTCGCCCCTACCTCTACGGCAGGCCCTTCAAAGTTGTGAGCGACCACCACGCATTGTGTTGGCTAGCTAACTTGAAGGACCCTTCAGGTCGCCTCGCACGGTGGAGCCTATGGCTTCAAGAATTCGACATTACCGTCGTTTACAAGTCCGGAAGAAAACATTCCGACGCTGACTGCCTGTCTCGCGCCCCCGTCCATCCACCGCCGCAGGACGACAAGGAGGACGACTGCTTCTTGGGAACCATAAGTGCCGACGACTTCGCCGAACGACAGTGAGCGGACCCAGAACTCAGGGGCCTTGTGGAATACCTCGAGGGCAGGACCACCATTGTTCCGAAGGTATTCACGCGGGGACTGACGTCGTTTTTCTGGCGCAACGGTGCTCTCCTAAAGAAGAACTTCTCACCGCTTCGAGCCCATTGCCTTCTCGTGGTACCCTCGACATTGCGGCCAGAGGTCCTCCAGGCTCTGCACGACGACTCGACGTTTGGACACCTGGGTGTTTCTCGCACGCTAGCAAGAATACAGGAGATGTACTACTGGCCACGCCTGTCAGCCGACGTCACTCGTTACGTAAAGACCTGCCAGGACTGTCAGCGACGCAAGACACCGCCCACTAGGCCAGCCGGACTTCTGCAGCCTATGGAGCCACCTCGACGGCCCTTCCAGCAAATCGGGATGGACTTACTGGGGCCGTTCCCGACGTCCAATACCGGAAACAAATGGATCGTCGTAGCTACCGACTACCTCACCCGCTACGCCGAGACAAGGGCCCTGCCAAGAGGCAGTGCCGCCGAGGTAGCGAAGTTCTTCGTTGAGAACATCGTCCTGCGTCGTGGCGCCCCAGAGGTCCTCATCACCGACATAGGTACGGCGTTCACTGCTAACCTAACTAAGGCAGTACTGAGATACAGCCAAACAAGCCACTGCCGGACCACAGCGTACCACCCAAAGACAAATGGCCTCACCGAGCGGCTAAACAAGACCATCGCCGACATGCTGGCCATGTACAGTCGCGATCATAAGTTCGGAGACCACGCGATCGCGTGGCAGTGTGCATGAGCGCGCCATCTAACGGCTCGTTGCCTGCAGTCGAGAGTCTCCCAGTGCGCATGCGCGGCCACTCTATCTTACTGGCCTGCTCGCTCGCTTGCTGCACGAAGGCGCGCGGGCCGATTATCGGAATTTGTGGCTGCCGCCACCAGTAGTGCTTTATCACGAAGCAGCGGCGCAACAGCCTGGAACTCCTTGGTCCGATCTCGACGCTGTTTCCAAACAACATAAAAATTAAAGGTTTCCGGCGCAGATCGTTATCGCTGGCAGAATGTCACGATCGAAATAGCACGAGCCGTTCACTCGACTGTGCTCATGTATTTATACTGTGTCATCGCGTCTCCCTGTAGTTGCGAACAAACACGCACTTTGAAAAGTCTTCAACAGCGAAAGGTATTCAGTGGATTTTACGTCTGGCCGGTTAGCCTTCCGCAGAATGCCGCCACGAGTGCGGGTCGAGGAAAGAAAGTGAATAGTAGTTATTTCTCGAGGGCCTACCACAGCGCCAGATTTGCAGTGAGGTCTCGGAGGGCGCGCATATAACAAATATAAAGCACTCGCATTTACAAGCGTGGCGAAATGTTGCCTTCTCGGCAGACGCCTCAACCACCGTTGCTACGAGACAGTGCAATTTATCGCGACAGGGCCGAGTTTGGGCCGTGGCTGCTGTGCCGTCAGCATTACTGGCGGCAGCGATCGTAATTCTGATAATCGGCCCGCGCGCCGGCGTGCAGCAAGCGAGCAAGCAGGCCGGCGAGGTAGAATGGCCGCGCATGCGCATTGTGAGACTCTCGACTGCAGGCAACCAGCAGTTAGATGGCGCGCGCATGCACACTGCCACGCGATCGCGTGGTCTCCAAACTTATGATCGCGACTGTATGTCGACGTTGAGCACAAGACGTGGGATGCCATCCTGCCGTATGTGACCTTCGCATACAACACGGCCGTTCAAGAAACGACGCAAATGACACGTACAAGCTGGTCTACGGAAGGAGTCCGGCGACGACGCTCGATGCAATGCTGCCAACTGCCACCGACGAAGACAATCTCGACGTCGCTGCTTATTCGCAACGCGCCGAAGAAGCTCGACAGCTCGCCTACCTGCGCATCAAGAACCAGCAGAGGGTTGACAGCCGTCACTATGATCTTCGACGACGCCACATGGAATACCAACCCGGTGACTGTGTGTGGGTCTGGACGCCAATACGCCGACGGGGACTTGGTGAGAAGCTTCTTCGACGATACTTCGGACCGCACAGGGTACTTCGACGCTTCAGCGCACTCGACTACGAGGTTGTCCCTGACGGCATTACGAACTCCCAGCGGTGCCGTGCGTGACCTGAAGTCGTCCATGTCGTGCGCCTCAAGCCATATTACGCGCGTTAGTGAATCAGGACTGTACTTCTGGTTTGTTATTGTACTTTCTTGCTTGTGCTTATTGTTTATTGTACTTTCTTGCTTATTGTTGTTATGTATTGTTGCATGCATTGAATGGAGGGGTAGTAGGCGCGCGCCTACTACGCCTCCATTCCTTTGCTATCTATGCGGGAAGGTTTGCGGTGCCTTGAAGATATGGCTGTATAGTAACCGTGGGTTAGCATAGCACCTCCCCCACCCTCACGAAAATGCACATAAAAGGATGGATGGCGGCTATGGCTATATTCTTTGTTTGTGCGTGTGTGCGCCAGTTCTTGTCGTGATGATGGCGCCCGAAGCGCAAACAGCCGTGAGCCACTTTTCAAGAAAATTGTTTTGGTGTTCTTAAGTGCAGCATATCAGTAAAAAGTATACATGCGACGGAAAACACGAGATTTAATAAAAACTCCTTTTTTCCTGAGTGCTTCCAGAATAGGGGAAACGATCCGAAGATTGGTTCCGCTGCTTAAAGGAGGTTGGCGGATTTCCCTTGGGATGCTGCGGCCTTGAGTACGCGAGCTTTACCTGCTAGAAGGGATGCCACTTTGGCGTTGAGGCAACGCAATCTTTCTTGGTGCTTGGCTTACCGTACGGCACGCAGCAGTACGGCACGTTTCTGAAAAATACGGTAAATATACACGGTATCCCAACGCAGACTCAAAAATAAATTACTTGCCTGAAGTCAATGTGGTATGACCATGTGAAAATGCATATGAAAACATATTTGCTAGTCGACGAAAGCCATATCTGCAGCCGCTCAGCCAACGAACCGGTAGATTAGTTCGAATATTAAAGGGCAAACCGCATGCACGCGATAATGGAGGCGGAAACTGGGGGACCCTTAAGCTTCGTCTTTAAGAGTTAAACGCGACATCGATATCTGCGCGCATACACACACGCACACACACACACACACACCGCCTCCGACACCGGAATTACTGCGAGCGGGCTCTTTCATGCTGTCGCGTTAAAACGACAAGCGATACCAAAACGAGAGAAAGTGGCCATTGGGCGACCGACCCTTAGCTAATTCGCAGGCGACAAGCATCGCTCATCGCTTTCGTGTCCAAATTCACCTACACGCGGCCTGCGCTTAAATAAGAACATCGTATTCACATGACTGTCGTATCGAGAGAACTTCAGAATGCAAAGAGACGTGCCCACAACAAAATGTTGCGTATCATAGGCAAGGTGAAAACGACTACAGCATTATCATTACCGCAATTTAGTTCAATGGAAACGTGATGCTATTAAGACAGCGCTCGACCGCAGAACATAGCTATGCAGTGGCGACGACGACGAGATGCATTTCCTTTAAAAAGAAGCATGGCGCGCGCCGATCCAGGCGGCCGTGGGAGAAACTAGCGCCAAAACAAAGAATGAGAAGCACGGCAAATCACGTGCTCAGCACAATACATGTGTCATGGCATGTGGACGCCACACGAAGTCGCCTAAGCACGCTGCTCGGCTCGATCGTAATATGCTACAGAGAGCAACACTCACTGTGTAAAGCCCGATTTAGAAAACATAACAGCGTACCTTGATTCCAGTCACCACGTGCACGGCGTCCAATGTGCATTTCTCCTAGCACGCCTGCGGCTGTCAGTCACCACGTGCACCATGTGCAATGTGCATTTTTCCAACCACATCTGCGGCTGTCTACGGCGTGGCCAGCGCGGCATCATCCGCAAGGGGGTGTGAGAAGGGCGCCGCGTCACGGCGCGCGGCGGAACTACCTCAATTACAGTTTTTCAAAGGGGCGCGCGCCGAATGGGACGGCCGGAGCAACACCGCCGCGCGCCGATGGTCCAGGCGGCCGTGCCTCAACAGAAGCATGCTGCGACACCTGTCTGACGAAGGTCATAATTTCCGGGGCTGTTCTCTTCTTGATGGCGAACTTCGGATCCAAGCTGAGCACATGTTAAACGTCACTGGGCAACCTGACTTGTTAGAGAATGTGGGCTTTTCCTTTGGACGCTGAGGACTTGAAAGGAAGATCCCGACGAAGCTGCTTGAGTTGGAGCTGCCACAGAGACGCAGTGGTTCGGTGAAGCGCCTTAAAGACCATCCGAAGCCTCCTGTTGTCTGACGGGACACCCCCAGTACTAGGTTGTGCGACAAGAACCTTTCTTTGTTGTCGAGCACGATGAAGCCACTCCGATCGTTGAATCTTCTAAATACGACGAACATCTCGAGGGAAAAAATATGTGGATAATATTTAAAATTTTTTATAGTACATCTGGATGTTTCGTGACGCTAGCTACAAGTGCATTCTTCATTTTTCGTGATGGCTTATCACTCACAATCTAACAGAAACTTACGCGGTCTTGAGATTTGACTTTTATTTCGAGACCAACGTGTATTCTGGAAATTCGAGTCCCGTGCCAGTAAACCTTCGCTCCCTTATGGCTCAGCACACTCGACCCTGGTAAAACAGGATATTGCGAAGTTATGGCTGTCCGATTGTTTGCATAGGTCTTCCTCTTAGTGCATGAGTAATAGTTTCAACGAGCAAGTACTAGGCCTCAGGATTGGGGGGTATCCCACGCAGGTGGGATACCCCCCATGCTCCACTTTTGTTTTTAATGTTTATTAACGACATTCAATTTTCTGTTAATAACCCTGTTCAAATGCGACTATTCGCCGACGACTGTCGTGTACACAGTCGTACACAATTCAGACGATCAAGTTAATCTGAACAATTCATTGCAAATGATTTAATCCTGGTGCAATACTTGGGGCATGAAATTAAACACAACCAAAACTCATTTCATTTCATTCACAAATAAGACCAAACCCCTTAACTTTACATATACTATAGGAAACACAACTATCCACAAAAGTGACCAAGTAAAATACTTAGGCGTTACTCTCTCATCGAACCTCAACTGGGAACCACATGTTTTAGCCATATGTAGTAAAGCCGAGAGGAAGCTATCCTTCCTGAGGAGAAAATTGCGCACTGCACCACCACACCTTAAACTTAATGCATACAAAACACTAATTATACCATGTTTAGAGTACGCCGATCTCATCTGGAGTCCACATCAAAAGCATCTCATTAATAAAATAGAAAGAATACAAAAATTGGCAGTTAGATTTGTATATTCTGACTTCTCGAGGCAATCCAGTTCTGCTGGCTTGCTCGCAAGGGCAAATTTAAAACCTCTTTGGCATCGCAGAATTATCTCGCGACTAAAATTTCTTTACCAATTATATCATGGTCAATTCCGCATATCACGATCTCATTACCTGCTAGACCCGCCTAAACACTCATTGCGACTGAACCATTCCAAGTCAATCCACCAACCTTTCAGTCGTGTTAACGCTCACAAACATTCCCTTTTCCCGTCAGCTATCCATCATTGGAATCAACTAGATAACAATATTGTGTGCTGTAACACCATTCAATCTTTTATGAACATAATACAGTGTGTCGAGTTTGAATTGTGATCTGTTGGCATTGCACTTTCTTGTTATTTCGTTATGTATTTTCTTTCGATGTTTAGTTTGTATTCTTGTATCCACTCTGTATTCTTGTATCCACTCCTGCATGGGCCGTGAAAAGCCTGCAGTATGTTCAAATAAAAAAAAATGTACTCGTTAGCATTGCTGAAGGCCTTCTGAATCGCACCTTACCGTAAACAACTACTTCGCCGCCCACGAATAATAAAGTAGCTGTAGGGAAGCGTTGGAACTCTCTAATGGGTCGTCCTCTCGAGCGCCTTCTTGTGGGTCGTCCTCTTCGGATGTTCTCTTAGAGTACGCCCCTCGTGCTGCCAATCTGCGCTCCGTCTTGACTGTCGCCGTTGTGCATCGTCGCCTAGTGCCGTCAATGAACGTTTTTGAAGTTTGAAGTTTATTCATCATTGAAGCATACATCTTTTTGCAGTGGTTTAATGGGAAGGGGTGGCGAAAAGGCAACTAAATGCCTGACAATGCGCCAATCCCCACCCAGACCAAAGCAACACAACATTCAGCATGTCTTTATAGCATGAACACAAATGCAATACAGCAAAAATACAATACTTACAGATTTGTAAAAAAAAAGAGATACAGCGAAAATAAATAGAGTGTAGAGGACGAAAGGAAAAGAAATTCTTAGACACTTATACATGCACTCTTTACACGCAAAAAAACCCTTTAATAATACAGTCGCACTTTTGAACAGTTATCAAGTGACAAGTCGCGAAGTGAACAGGACCGTGGCTGGCTTTTACAAATTTAAGGTGCATTACATTTACAAGACAGAACAGGAGATGCGCAATCTTACAAAGAACAACAAAACAGACATATCATGTTTGAAGAGAGAGTAGATAAGCGTGTATCTTTTTTTTAAAACTGTTGTTGAACGACTTTCGTTCACTATGCTGATAACCATACTGTTTGAATTTAGAAATGAAGGAATGAGGTGTGCTAACTTTTGCCTGCCGTAGTTCGTCCTAATCCTCTCACTGTAATAGGTGGTTTTTCTAAAGCTATACTTTTGTAGTTTCCGGGAGTAAGCATCCTTAAATTGATCTGCGTTCGTTTTTATTTGATCGTAGAGGACTGCCGCGAGCTTTTTATAAAATATGTTTTCAAATTTTAGGATTCCATGCTTATGAAAAAGTGGAGCAGAAGGCGTTCGACGGGGAACATTTTCAATGATACGTAGCATTCTTTTTTTGCAGTTTGTCAAGACCAATTTTATTTGTTTTTGTTGTAGAGCCCCAGATTAACACGCAGTAATGTATGCGCGAATAAACCAGAGTGTAGTAAAGCTGCTTTGTCACCCAAAGAGGTAGTAAGCATCTTATTTTTCCAATTACACCAATGGACCGTGATACCTGGGTACGAAGTTTGTCTATGTTATTGGGCCAATTCAGCGTTTCGTGAAAAATGACGCCTAGGAACTTTTGAGTCTGAACACGCTCAATCAAAACTCCTCTAAATTCGAGCTGCGTATTACGGAAAATAGAACGGTTTCGCGAGTGAGAAATAATGTACTTTGTTTTCTTAATGTTTAATTCTAACTGATTCGTTTGCAACCATAGAGACATATTGTAAAGCCACAAGTTTGCTTGTTTTTTGAGGTTAGACATATCCTCACCGGAAACAAATACATTAGTGTCGTCTGCGTACAATACAACGTCTGGTGTTAGAGGTACATTTACGATATCATTAATATAGAAGAGAAACAGGAGCGGTCCAAGTATGGAGCCCTGTGGGACGCCGTAGTTTATCTTGCCCATTTGAGACTTTGAGTGCTTCATATCTGTATATTGATATCGATTAGAAAGGTAACTTATTAAATTAAGAGACGAGCCTCTTATACCGTATTCATTAAGTTTTTGTACAAGAATTTCATGCTTAATAGAATCAAACGCTTTCTTAAAATCAAGAAATATTCCTATTGTGTGTAGTTTTTGCTCAAAGTTACGAATTATTTTATCTTTAATGCATAATAGGGCTTTTTCAGTAGACTTGTTCTTCTGGAACCCATACTGGTGTTCTGTTATAACTTTTTTTGAGCTACAAAAATTTGCAATTCGTAGATAGATGACACGTTCTACGATTTTTGAGAAAATGGGCAAAACAGAAATCGGCCTATAATTACTCATGTCATTTTCATCGCCACCTTTGTGAATGGCAGATACTTTAGCTACTTTTAGTTTGTCCAGGAACGTTCGAGTGCTCAGGATAAGGTTGCATATATGGGCAAATGATGCGCTAATATGCTCTGAAACAGCTTTTAAAGGTTCAGCTTTTATATCGTCAAAACCAAGAGCAGAGCTGTTATTTAGATTTTTTATCAGTAAGGCTACCTCCGATTCATCCGTGGGAGTAAAGAAAATGGATTCTGGGATGCATGCTGTAGTACATGATTTGTAAGACTGGGCGGCACCACTTGAGGTATCGGAAGCTCCTGATCTCAAAAAATGGTCATTGAACATATTGGCAAGTACAGTACCGGAACAAGATCTGCCCTCTATTAGAAGTTCGGAATGTTCTTAGTATTTTTGCTTTGCAAAAGATCGTTGACAGTGTTCCAAATGGCTTTTTGATCACCGAGTATATTTGCGAACTTATTTTCGTAGTAACTAATTCGCGCTCTTTTAATATCGGACGTTAGCTTATTTCTGACCTGCTTGAACTCAATTAAGTACTCTAAGCGTTTGGTTTTTATAAATTCAGTGAATAACTTATCTCTTTCTTTCATCCTTTTTAGAAGTGTAGCATGAACCCATGGTTTTCTAGCCTTCTTGCTTTTTTTATATGTAGCAATTGGAAAGGCGAGATCATAAAGCTCTGTTAATTTCGCTATAAATATATCGTAGGCGATGATAGGGTCAGTGTTATCGAAAATACAATTCCTCTTGGTTAATTTTCCGATAATGGATAGGGTTTACTGGACTTCGTTTCTTTACTGCCCAGGTAAGAAATGCGAAAATTGAAATGCGAAAATTGGCAGATGATCGCTCACTCCAGGTGTCAGAACACCTGTGCAGATCTCATTTTTACAGTTCGTGAAGCATAAGTCCAATGCAGTTTCAGTAAATTGCGCCATCCTGGTAGCTATATGAATTGTGTTTTCGTAACCAAAAGAAAGCATTCGGTCAAGAAAGTTTTGTTTGTTGCTTCTGGAAGACAGCATATCTATGTTGAAATCTCCTGTAATAATTACGCGTGCGCCATTTTGTTCACAGTACTCAAGCATGTCATCTACGAAATCCAGGAAATTAGACATAGTTCCTGAAGGGGGCCTGTATATAGCAGCTACTAAAAGGCTTTGACACTTTATCATAAGATTCAAAATGCGGCGATATTACAGTGTACTCTTTGACAATAATGTATTTCAAGCTCTCATGTACATAAATCGATACACCACCACCCCTTTTATTTTGTCTACAGATTGACGCGCAATTGTAGTTCGTAAGCTCTATCGTATTAAGGTTATCAGTAGACCACGTTTCAGTGAAAGCTAAGGAGTTAAACGGGTGATTCAAGTTGTTCAAAAGGAAGTCGACAGATTCTTTTTTATTTTGAAGGCTTAGCGCATTCAGGTGAATCAGCGATAACTGTTTTTTGTGCCGCGAAGCAACTTTTTGGAAGGTCTCAGCGTTATAGTAGTTTGTTGCCATGTTTTCGAAGAAAAGTAGATCAGCTATGTTTCATTTTATCGTATTTTTTCAAGGTCTTGCTCAGTTGTAATTCTAATCACCCTCTCACTCGGGCCGCGGTGCACAAAAAGTTTGCCGTTCTTGTGCCATGCAAAATTGTAATTCTTTTGAGAAGCCTTGGTTTTCACTTGCCAAAAGAGCTTCTTATTGTATGCCGTGAGGTTTTCACTGAAGAATATTGCTGACTTTGCTTTCTTCAGTTCCCCTTTCTTTGAAAGCCATTTTTCTTTAGTTTAGCGAGATGAAAATCGCACCATCACATTACTGGGTCTGTCTCCATTCCTTTCGTTTCTTGACGGTAGTCTGTGGGTAGCTTCAATATCAGATTCAGAAAGCTGTGGAAGCTTTAGATCAGTTGCGAGTTGGTTGTGTTTTGCCAGAAGGTTTTCATTTTCGTGATAGGTTAGGCCATTCACCTCAAGGTTTAGACGTCTGCTGTACTGGTCTAATTCGTTCAGCTCACGCTGAAGTTTTTCCACTTCTTTTTCTTTATCTTGTGCTTCAAGCCTCACAACCCGCTTTCTGAGATCTGAGATGTCTGCCGATTGTTGTGCCATCTGCGCAAGAACTTCATCGTACTTACTGGACATAACTTTCATCGATTCCTCAATACTATCGACAGTTATTTTTATTCCCGACAAAGCGTCGACCCTTGCTTTGATCTCCAATAGTTCAGTAAGCTTGCGATGAATTTCCGCAAGCTCTGAGGTGAACTTCTTTTTCATTGCCCCATTCTGCGCTTCTGTGCAATGGGTGCCACGTGTCGACGCTTTGCACGTTACGCATGTCCAAGATTTTTTAGCGGCCGCGGATTTCTTTTTGTAAGCATGGTCAGTAACTGCCGAACACGAGCCAATATGAAAACAATAATAATAATATCTGGGGTTTAACGTCCCAAAACCACGCTATGATTATGAGAGACGCCGTAGTGGAGGGCTCCGGAAATTTCGACCTCCTGGGGTTCTTTAACGTGCACCTAAATCTAAGTACACGGGCCTCAAACATTTTCGCCTCCATCGAAAATGCAGCCGCCGCGGCCGGGATTCGATCCCGCGACCTTCGGGTCAGCAGTCGAGCGCCATAACCACTAGACCACCGTGGCGGGGCCCAATATGAAAACAACATTTGCATTCAGAACATGGACATATATCACTCATAATACCTAGCACACATATACTTCAATAAAGTTTGTTAACGAAGTGCACCCAGCAGCAGCAGAAAGCTTAACAGAACAAAAAAATGCCTTCTAGAGGCTTGGAGAACAGACCAACCTGCAGCGTCGGAAAAACGTATTTAGCAGTCGTTCATCCGTCTGCCTCGCTGCTGCTGCTGAGTGCGTGTGCGGCAGTCCAAGGGGGGCGATGTCTTTTTGTAGGCTGTCACGATGGGTGTACCACACGTGATGATCCACGTGGCCTCCGGTTGATCTAATCGCTCCCTTGTCCGTTCCAACGTTCGTGGAAAGCGCCGGTTTAAGGCCACAGTTCCTGCAACGTCGGAAAAACGTATTTAGCAGTCGTTCATCCGTCTGCCTCGCTGCTGCTGCTGAGTGCGTGTGCGGCAGTCCAAGGGGGGCGATGTCTTTTTGTAGGCTGGCACGATGGGTGTACCACACGTGATGATCCACGTGGCCTCCGGTTGATCTAATCGCTCCCTTGTCCGTTCCAACGTTCGTGGAAAGCGCCGGTTTAAATCCACAGTTCCTGCAACGTCGGAAAAACGTATTTAGCAGTCGTTCATCCGTCTGCCTCGCTGCTGCTGCTGAGTGCGTGTGCAAACTGAAGTTGAAAAACCTGAAGTTGAATACTGACGACTCTTCTAGCGACAGGTGCGCGCGAATAACTGCTCGGTGCTCACATCACGGGCCGATCTGTTCGAATTGTTTAAGGCAACGTAGAAGGATGCGACGTAGAAAGATGAGACACCGAAAATACAACTATCCGCTGAAAAAATTGCTCAGAGACCTCTATTCGATGTAATCGCACACTGAGATTTCATTTACCGAGTTCTCGTTAAATTTTCCGATTTTGGGTCAGTATCCCTTTAACCGTCGCGAAAACGTGTCTTGTAAACATTGCAAAGCATTGGTGATGTTTTTGAGAAAGTTTTTTTTTCAATAAATTGTAGAAACATGAGTACTGTTTTTTCAAGAACGTTTTGTATCTCGAGTAAGTGCGCTTCTTTGTACACTATAAGGTTTTTACAAACGTGTTGGGTTGTTCTTGGTCTAGGTAAGACGGCAGCGGCTAAAATTGTGGTGGCAGTTTATAAAAATTACGCTGAAAAACCCTCATTCGCTTAGAAATCTATGCTTGGAGTTAAGCGCAATGTAGACAGCTCAAATATTGTCACAGGGTCGTGACGTCGACGAAGGCAGCAGTCAGCAGGTCCGAGATGAAACTCTCTATTTGGCCGAACTTGTGGCGGGAAACTGAAAGTCAAACTACAGCAATACACCGATAGCGGCGAACAGAGCATCGACCGTCATCAATGACAAGCGGTCAAGCGCGTCGGCTTTTACAGGCGCTATCGAACTTTCAGCGATATTCGCGGTGGCGGCGTTATCTCTCGACAGCTGGAACATCGCGTGCAGCGCGCATCTTACAAAACGATCTACTACAATCGCGAAGCTTCTCGAACACTGCTTCGCGGACA
>NC_051176.1:322490834-322546565 GCF_013339695.2 Rhipicephalus sanguineus | reverse complement strand
GGTTCTGTGTGGCCCACAGACGGCTCCACAAGAATCCTCGTAGGACGTGTATCCACTGCCGCGAATAGACGACGCGATTGACAGCCTGCAAGACGCCGAATTCTTTTCATCTCTCTATTTGCGCTCAGGTACTGGCAAGTACCTATGGCTGATGACGCTCGACCGAAGACCGCCTTTGTCACGCCCGACGGCCTGTACGAATTCAACGTCATGCCGTTTGGGCTGAGTAATGCGTCCACCACCTTTGAGCGCATGATGGATACCGTTCTGCGCAACCTCAAATGGCACACGTGCTTGTGCTACCTCGACGACGTCGTCGTGTTTGCTCCGGACTTCTCCACGCATCTTCAACGCCTACGGCATGTTTTGACGTGTTTGAGCGACGGCGGTCTGCAACTGAATCTAAAGAAGTGCCGATTTGCAGCACGGCAGCTGACAATCCTCGGCTACGTCGTGTCCAAGGACGGAATTCTTCCTGATCCAGCCAAGCTTCGGGCCGTGACCGACTTCCCCAAACCTACGTCCGTCAAAGAACTACGCAGTTTCGTAGGACTGTGTTCCTACTTTCGGCGCTTCATTCGAAATTTCGCGACTATCATATCGCCACTGACGAAGCTCCTCGGAAGTAACGGGCCCCTCCATTCGTGGTCGTCAGAGTGCGACGACGCTTTCGCAAAGCTCCGTCGTTTGTTGACGTCGCCTCCCATACTACGCCACTACGACCCTGCGGCCCCTACAGAGGTACACACAGACGCCAGCGGTGTTGGCCTTGGTGCTGTCCTTGCGCAGGGCAAACCAGGGTTCCCTGAATATGTCGTGTGAAATGCAAGCCGTACGCTTACTAAAGCCGAGACCAATTACACCGTCACCGAAAAGGAATGCCTGGCGATCATCTGGGCCCTTACGAAATTCCGACCTTATTTGAATGGTCGCCCATTTCATGTCATCACCGACCATCATGCACTATGCTGGTTGTCCTCATTGAAGGATCCCTCAGGCCGCCTCGCCCGCTGGGCACTTCGCCTACAGGACTACGATATGCGCGTGCTGTACCGCAACGGACGCCAGCATGCTGACGCCGACGCACTCTCGCGCTCCACCTTGCCTGACGACAATACTTCCAGCTCAGTGTCTCACAATGCCGTTTCGTCTATCGACATTCACACCATCGCCACTGAACAGCGCAAAGATCACTGGATTGCCTCACTGATAGCCTTGCTGACTGATCCATCGGCGACACCATCCACTCGCGCGTTGCGTCGTCAAGCGCACCATTTCGCCGTTCGCGACGACCTCCTCCACCGACGCAATTACGGCGACGGCCGCCAGTGGCTACTCGTAATACCCCGCAGTCTGCGTTCTGACATATGCGAGTCGTTCCACTCTGATCCGCAGTGTGCACACTCTGGGGTATCGAAAACCTACCACCGCATTCGCCAACGGTACTTTTGGCGAGGGATGTACCGCTACGTGCAGAAGTTCGTTCGCTCCTGCATCGATTGTCAGCGCCGCAAAACTTCAACGCACCTGTCGCCGGCAGGTCTGCAACCTCTACCTTGCCCTGACCGGCCGTTTGGGCGCGTTGGCATCGATTTGTATGGACCACTTCCTCTAACGTCGGCTGGTAACCGCTGGGCCATCGTCGCTGTTGACCACCTTACGCGATACGCCGAAACTGCCGCCCTCCCAGCGGCTACAGCGCGCGATGTTGCCTCCTTCCTGCTGCACCGATTCATGCTGCGCCACGGTCCGCCCCAGGAGCTGCTCAGCGATCGAGGTCGTGTCTTCTTGTCCGAAGTCGTCGAAGCCATTCTCAAAGAGTGCAATGTTGTTCACCGGAAAAATACTGCTTACCACCCGCAGACAAATGGCCTCACCGAACGCTTTAACCGCACGCTCGGCGACATGCTCTCGATGTACGTCGCCGCAGATCACACAAATTGGGATGCCATTCTGCCTTTCGTCACCTACGCCTATAATACCGCCCCGCAGAGCACTACTGGTTTCTCGCCCTTTTTCTTATTGTACGGCAGGCACCCGTCGCACACAATCGACACAATCCTTCCATACAAGCGCTACCCGTCTGAGTGTGCGCCTATTTCTGCCACAGCAAGACTTGCTGAGGAGTGTCGGGAGCTTGCCAAGACATTTACTACGCATGACCAAGAGCGGCAGAAGAGCATTCGCGGTGACACCATCACTTCTGCGCCCACGTTCCTCCCTGGAGCACTGGTATGGCTCTCGGTCCCTACCACTGCACCTGGCCTCTCTTCAAAACTACTGCCGAAATACGACGGCCCCTACCGTGTCGTCGAACGCACGTCCCCGGTCAACTACGTGATCGAAGCCCTTGAACCATCTTCGAACATGCGCCGTCGAGGGCGCGACATTGTCAACGTGGAGCGCCTGAAACCCTACCATGACCCGCTCATAGTGACAAGCAGTTAGGTCGTCAGGCGGCTCCCTTTTCGTACACGGGGTAATTGTAGCGAAGCGTTGGAAGCCTGTAATGGGTCGCCCTCTCGAGCGCTTACTAGTGGATCGTCCTCTTCCGCTCTTCTCGGACAGCACGCTCCTCGCGCTCACAGTCGGCCTTGACTGTCGCAGTCGTGTATCGTCGCCGAGTGCCCGCTAATAAACGTCTTTATAATATATATATTGTAGTGAAGCCTTCGAACATAGTAATGGGTTGCTCTCTCCAGCGACTTCTAGTGGGTCGTCCTCTTTGGCTTATGAAAGGACGCCGCTCGCGCAGAGAGCTCGTGCCTTGCCGTGACTGTCGCCATTACTCATTGTCGTTGAGTGCCGTCTATTATACACCTTAACAATATATATATATATATATATATATATATATATATATATATATATATATATATATATATATATATATATATTGTCACGTGGTCGTGACGTCGACGAAGACAACAGTCAGCACGTCCGAGATGCAACTGTTTATTTGGCCGAACTTGTGGCCAGGAAATTGAAAGTCAAACTACAACAATACACTGGTAGCGGCGAACACAGCGTCGACCGTCGATCAACTGACTAGCGGTGAAGCGCGTCGGCATTTAAACATGTGCCGTCGAATATTCCAGCGTTATCGCTGGCTGTCGTGCAAATTCTAGAATAAGCTCGAGTGTGCGCGTCTTGCGCGCAATCTTAACAAAACGATCTACAATGATCGCGAAGGTTCTCGAACAATAAGGCGCGGGTCGCGCAGAGCGTGCTGACAGTCTTTGCGGCCAAAAGCCGAATGCACCAAAAGTGATAAAGAAACGCACGTGGCAATGCCCCCCTCTGAAAAAGCATCATCCCGATGCTTAAAACAGAACAGGCCAATGCATGCAACAATAAATAACAAGAATAAAGCAACAAAGTACAATAGACACTAAGAACAAGAAAGAAAGCACAATAATAAAGCAAAATGACAGTCCTCAGATTCGCTAACGCGCGTAATATGGTTTGAGGCGCACGACATGGACGACTTCAGGTCGTGCACGGCGCCGCTGAGAGTTCGTAATGCCGTCAGGGACAACCTCGTAGTCGAGTGCGCCGAGGCGTCGAAGTACCCTGTACGGTCCGAAGTATCGTCGAAGAAGCTTCTCACTGAGTCCCCGTCGGCGTATTGGCGTCCATACCCATACACGGTCACCGGGTTGGTATTCCATGTGGCGTCGTCGAAGGTTGTAGCGGCGGCTGTCAGTCATCTGCTGGTTCTTGATCCGTAGGCGGGCGAGCTGTCGTGCTTCTTCGGCGCGCTGTAAGTAAGCGGCGGCGTCGAGATTTTTTTCGTCGGTGACGTTGGGTAGCATGGCGTCGGGGGTCGTCGCCGGGCTTCTTCCGTAGACCAACTTGTACGGCGTCATCTTCGTCGTTTCTTGGACGGCCGTGTTGTAAGCGAAGGTCACGTACGGAAGGACGGCGTCCCACTTCGTGTGCTCAACGTCGACGTACATGGCCAGCATGTCGGCGATGGTCTTGTTTGGGCGCTCGGTGAGGCCATTGGTCTGAGGGTGGTAGGCAGTGGTCCGGCGGTGGCTTGTCTGGCTGTGCCTCAAGATCGCCTGAGTTAGTTCCGCAGTAAACGCCGTACCTCTGTCGGTGATCAGGACCTCTGGGGCGCCATGACGCAGAACGATGTCTTCAACGAAGAACTTCGCTACCTCGGCGGCACTGCCTCTAGGTAGGGCCCTTGTTTCGGCGCAACGGGTCAGGTAGTCGGTAGCTACGATGATCCACTTATTACCACTAGTCGACGTTGGGAACGGTCCCAGGAGGTCCATCCCGATCTGCTGGAACGGTCGCCGAGGTGGCTCGATCGGCTGAAGAAAGCCCGCTGGTCTTGTTGGTGGTGTCTTGCGTCGCTGACAGTCTCGGCATGTCCTTACGTAGCGAGTGACGTCGGCGGCAAGGCGCGGCCAGTAGTACTTTTCCTGTATTCTTGCCAGCGTTCGGGAAACACCGAGGTGTCCTGCTGTCGGGTCGTCGTGCAGGGCCTGGAGGACTTCTGGCCGCAATCCTGAAGACACCACGAGAAGGTACTTGGCTCGATTCGTTGAGAAGTTCTTCTTTTGGAGAACGCCGTTGCCTAAGAAAAACGACGCCAGTGCTCGCTTGAACACTTTCGAAACGACGGCGTTCTTGCCCTCCAGGTATTCCATAAGGCCTCTGAGTTCCGGGTCGGATCGCTGTTGTTCAGCGAAGTCGACGGCACTTATGGTTCCCAAGAAGTAGTCATCGTCCTGGTCGTCTTGCGGCGGCGGTTCCACGGGGCCACGAGACAGGCAGTCGGCGTCAGAGTGTTTTCTTCCGGACTTGTAAATGACGGTAATGTCGAATTCTTGAAGTCTCAAGCTCCATCGCGCGAGACGACCTGAAGGTTCCTTCAAGTTAGGTAGCCAACACAGTAGAGCTGTGCACGGGCCGTATTTCCGAGCCCGAGCCCGGCCCGGGCCCGCTGACTTTGTCGAAGGCCCGCCCGAGCCCGACGGCAAAGGGCTGCTAGCCCGCCCGGCCCCGCCCGACGTACGAAAACACAATCCCGGGCCCGGCCCGGCTTTTTGAAGGTTCGCTGCGAAAACAAAACATGTTTTTCCGGTAATTTGGAATTTTATTGGGCATATCAAATATGATCAAACGACACACGACGAACAGTCTCTGTTACACAGATTACAAAGTGTCGTACAAAAATAGCAAGCAGTCCAACGATTCCGAGATCAACGAAGTGCGGCGCTTTTGCGTTATGTAGCCCGCCGAACTGAAGTTACGTTCGCTGCTTGCACTCGTCGCCGGAATTGCTCATATCTTTTTTGACAGCCTGGCAAGCTTGGCAATTTTATTTGCATCGCATACCTGCGACAGAGCGGCACTTTTGCTATACAAGTAGACGGCCTCATGCCAGCAACAATGGAGTTCGCTCGCCAAAGCCGTCACGTGTATGGGGTATGCCCATGCAAGCGTCAGCTTGCACGAAGGCGATCTACGTCGAGTCGCTCGTCGCTGTCGCGTGCATTTTCACTCATATGCGATTTGGCCTTAAATCTAACGCGAACAGTCGCGTCGCGCCGTCACTAGCTCAGGTGGTGTTACATCTCTGTTTGTCGGAGTGCAACAGAGGCAGTGCTTTACCTGCTCCCCTTTTGTTTAAAGCAGCGAATGGAAAGGAAAAGCGGTAAAGGGCGGTCGCGGAATAGGCGCTGTATGCGTGCTGGAAAACAATTGCCGCTCATTCTATGTATTTCGGGCTTGAGTCGGGCTTTGCGCCCGGCCCGAGCCCGGCCCGATAAAACTCCAAGTAGCCCGAGCCCGGCCCGGGCCCGAGCTGAACATACGTCGGCCCGCCCGAGCCCGGCCCGCGGGCCGGGTCGGGCTCGGGCTTTCGGGCTACCCGGAGCCCGTGCACACCTCTACAACACAGGGCGTGGTGGTCGCTCACAACTTTGAAGGGCCTGCCGTAAAGGTAGGGGCGAAACTTTGATGTAGCCCAAATTATGGCAAGGCACTCCTTTTCTGTCGTAGAATAGTTGGCTTCCGCCTTTGATAGCGACCGGCTAGCGTAGCTGATTACCCTTTCCAATCCGTCAGTCCTCTGCACAAGAACGGCGCCGAGTCCTACATTGCTTGCGTCGGTGTGCACTTCCGTTTGGGCGTATTCGTCGAAATGCGCGAGTAACGGAGGCGTCTGCAGGCGTCGTTTTAGTTCTTGAAATGCTTCCCGCTGCGGCGTTTCCCACTTGAACTCGACGTCGGTCCTGGTAAGGTTAGTAAGTGGCTCGGCGATGCGGGCAAAGTTTTTGACGAACCGCCTGTAATAGGCGCACAGGCCGAGAAATCGACGTACGGCCTTCTTGTCGGTAGGCGGCGGGAATGTAGCGATGGCGACTGTCTTCTGGGGGTCAGGGCGTACTCCGGAATTGCTTATCACGTGTCGCAAGAACAAAAGCTCCTCGTACGCAAAGCGACACTTTTCTGGCTTCAGGTTGAGCCCGGAGCTCTTTACTGCTTGAAGTACAGCTTCAAGCCGCTGTAGGTGTTCGTCGAAGTTTGAGGCAAACAAAACGACGTCGTCCAAGTACACGAGGCAAGTCTGCCACTTCAAGCCAGCCAGCACTGTATCCATGACACGTTGGAAAGTTGCGGGTGCCGAGCAAAGACCAAAGGGCATGACCCTGAACTCGAACAGGCCGTCTGGTGTTATGAAGGCAGTCTTTTCTCGGTCTCTCTCGTCTACTTGGATTTGCCAGTAGCCGGTCTTGAGGTCCATCGACGAAAAGTACTTGGCGTTATGGAGTCGATCTAGGGCGTCGTCTATCCGTGGGAGAGGGTACACGTCCTTCTTCGTGACCTTGTTCAGGCGACGATAGTCGACGCAAAAACGTAGGGTTCCAACCCTACGTTTTTGCCATCTTCCTCACTAACACCACAGGTGACGCCCACGGACTCTTGGACGGCTGGATGATGTCGCGTAGCATTTCGTCGACCTGTTTCTTGATGGCCTCTTATATACAAATATAAGTATGACAAAACAAAAACACCAATTGCACAGGTGTGCAGTGTGTCAGCGAACATCAGCCAGCCACTCCCCCAAATTTAGCGTTCCTTCCAAGAAGGCCATTTCCTTCTGTGTCAATGAAACTGATGTCATGCTCCCGCAGTTGCTGCCCTCCCGTTGCGACAGGGGGTTTGCCGGGTTTGTAGATGAAAGAGACACGTCCAGGAGGAGGCAAGAGTGCCAGCCTGCCAATATGTTGTGAGAAGGCCAAAACTTCGAGGGAGGGGGTATCCGGATTGCGGAGTGCTTGTTAGTGCTGCGGTCCGCCCCAGGGGCAGTAGCGCCGCACGAACGTCGCCCCGGTGTATGTCAGCGTCAAGTTCGACGTTGGGGTCGCCGTTGTAGGCGCGAAGAGGAGTAGGGGGATCGGTGCAGATGTAGCGGTCCCGGAGGGCCGCCAGATAGTCAGCATCCGTGTGCTGCGAAGCTTTGCTTTGTGTAGGGTCTAGCAGCACCCTGAGAAGCGAGCGCGCTCCTCAGGGTGTTAGACCTAAAGTCTTTAGTTAGGCTGCTACGCTACCACGCGTGTGGGCTCTCACATTTAAAAAAGCAAGCAAACAAACAAATTTATAGGTCGCGCAAGGCTGGGTCACACATAGCTTGTGGACTCATCTTGAACTCGGTTTCAGCGCAACACTAGACAAGGACAACAAAGGATACGGCGCTGACTCTGAACTGATTTTTATTTAAAAATTGTGAAACATATATAAGTAGCTTGTGGAAAGATACTTACGTTGCCGCTTCTCTTATTAGCCTTGGGTGGTCATTGAGGGCGTGCAGGCTCATCGTGGTGATAATTTTCTATCCACGACACACGGAAAACCTCTACCTTAACAGATTTGCTGTAAAACACAAAAGCGACTTTCGAGCTGGAGGAACAAATATGCCAGGAAGGTAAAAAAGAACGTGCGATTTCCTTGTGGACGCCTTGCAAATGAGTTGTGTGATTTTCGGATATCAAGTAAATGTTTTCCACCGTGTGTCCGGACTCCTGAACGACCCTTAGTTGCTGTCAATACTGGCTTAGACAAAACGCAAAAAAAGTCGGCTATTTCCTTCGCACATGGTCGGTTTCGGCGCCGCGCGCTTCTCTGCTCCTCCTGCGGACACCGGGAAGTGAAAAAAAATTCGGCAGATCCCACGTACCGTGGAAGTCGATGTTATGCGAAGCATGCGGCGGGAAGGTGACTGTCACGTAACTTTTTTTTTACTGAGCGAAACGTTACGAAATGATGCTAAAGATTTGTATAACTTTTATACGCACACATATATGCTGAAGAGCCGTATATGTGTTATAAACCAGTTGTTTAAAGTTGGGTGACGCTGCCAACGGCAACATGGGTGTTACCAACGCCAGAAACGGTAAGCTGACATATAGTGCTTATACTTGTCCGTTATTGTGGAGAAAGTGCGCACATTTCACGAACCCGTGTGCATGTGTGGAAGGGGTTCCTAACAGTTCTTGAACAAGGTCATCATCACCGTGATCAGTGAGCACTAGACGCTGGTCATGACTTGTTATCGCATCCGGTCGCGATCGCGGTGGCGAGGGGTCCTTGTGTAGTGAAGAATGAGTACAGCTGTTAGAAATCGTGGATGCCTCGGTCATTTCGTCGACAAATTGTCTGTATAGAGAGCCGGCGACATGTCGGAATCTAAGTCACGATCGCGTTGGTGAGGTTTAGGCCATTAAGGCTGGTAGGCCTGGATAGGGCTACGTAGACCAACATCAGTGGATGGCGCTTGTCGTATTCGTAGGCTACCTGGGCGTATGTGACCTGCGTAGCCTAGTCTACAAAGCGGCTGTCAATAAATCTGTCATCATCCTCGGTCAGCATCAGGCCATCGCCCAGCCTCGTAGGACACTGCGTCGTTCTGGCGGACTAAGTGCACCTTACGCTGCGATGATGTGAATATCATACGTAACTTTCGTTAATATATTCCTCCGGGGTCGAGCAATGCTTCAATATAGCTTGCTGTATCATAGGAATGCAAACATTTTTATTAGACGGGTATAAAAGCAGAGCCAGCACTGGTACCACGGACGTTAATCTGATATGACGCCTGCATTGTAGGACTACCTATGTAGTGTTTGTTGCTTTCTTGTAAAATTAGATACCCAGCACCACAACCACAACTGACGTTGCAGCGAAATTACGCCTGCATAGGCCGTTTTTCCAAACCAGGTTGTAGACCTGGCGTGGCTTTGTGGTAGAATAACTGATTGCCACGCAGGATGCTTGGGTTCGATTCCGGCTGGGATCCTGATTTTTATTCTCTGCATTCGTCGGGTCAACGCTGACGTTGTCGGTTTTTCTTAACGCTCTCATTTAAATTACCAATGTCTGTTCTCGCCGTTCTTGGGTTCATATAAACTGTCAATCACCTGTGGCGCATACCCGTACACCGCGGCCGGTGGTAAACGGGTATGTGCCACACGTGTCTGGAGGAAAGGGTTTGACGACGCACGCGACAGGGTTTTCAAGTTATTCATGTCATGACCACACAGTCATATTCGTCAAGTCTTCTTACCCTCCCCTGCTAATTTTGGTCTACACCAAGTTAAGGAGGCGATCAGGAGAGCACCCAGACGTAGGCGGCTAGATAGATAGATAGATAGATAGATAGATAGATAGATAGATAGATAGATAGATAGATACGTAGATAGAAACGCTCAAAGTGCCAGAGGTTCGCTAAGAAATGCTACGCATTTAAAAGATGGAGCGCAGAAGAGGAAGTCGAAACTAGCCTGGGCCGATAAGCTTCGTGGCGGCTGCGAGGCGGGACCTTCTCGGGGCCCAGGAGACCCGCTGTCAGAGCAAGCTAGGGACGTCCAGGTAACGCGCCTTCAGAAGGAAAACGCGGAATTAAAGGAAATTATCAAAAAGATGGCTAGCGAAATGACAGAGATTAAGAAATTGGTTATCAGTCAGAGTTCTTCGGGGAAAGCGTCGGCGCCCACCACCACCGAAGTACCGATTCCGGCTAGCGACTCAGCCGGGGCCCCCCAAGCGCAGGGCACTTTCCAGTAAGGAAGAATCAGGCTCGCAAATAATGAGATCAAGGGCATGTTGGCCATACTTACAAGTGTGCAGCAGTTACACCAAAGTTTAGCACAAGTGCAAGTCGCCCTAGGGGACCCTAAGAGAAGCCTAGGTAGGCTGGCTGATCGCATGGACGCCCTCGAGCGTCTGGTAATCCCAAGTAATACGTCCGCAACTCCAATGCAGGACGTTGTTCCGGACGCGTTGGGGAATAGAATCAGGGCTACGAGCACATCAGCTCATCAAAGTGGGGGCACACTATTTACGTGAGGCTTCGCTTACAGTGGGCAGTACAGAAAATCTGCCTAATGATGGCTAGTTCCAAAGAAAAGTTCAAAATTTGGCAATGGAACTGCAGGGGCTACTCCAACAAGAGGGCTCCGTTGCAGCAGTACTTTAGATCGCTAGTTAACAAACCACAAGTAATAGCATTACAGGAAACCCTCGTTTCTGCCGCATGCCTTTCCGGTTATCGGGCTGTCTCCGGGCAGCGCGGCGGTCGGGGAGTATGCATGTTAGTTGATAAGAAGCATACGCACCTTTCTCACGGTCTGAAGCTGGCGAGTTGCACGGTCGAATATGTCATGCTGGAAGTTCTGCTGAACACGCGACAACGTAACCAGCGAAGAAACAGCGTGTTTATACTCAATATTTACAGTAATCTCAGGGACTCCCAACAGCAGTTGAAGACGATACTCAAGAAGTCCGTCGACCTGGCTGGTGCCCATCCCCTTGTCGTCGTCGGGGACTTCGATGCCCCGTACGAACTATGGGGCTACGTCTACGACACGAGCAAGGGCCGGGGTCTGTGGCAGAACGCCAACGAAATGGACCTCACGCTCATCACGGACAAGGCGTTCCCGACCCGAATCGGCAACTCAGTGACAAGGGACACCACCCCCGATCTGGCGTTCGTGAAGAACGTTGACGGAGCCTAGTGGAGTAACACCGCAATGGATTTTGGTAGCGACCATTACGTGCTCGAGACTCGCTTCGACGTCACCGGAAGTAAAACGAGAGAGTTCACCGTCACAGATTGGGATCATTTTCGCAAGCTCCGCGACAACGAAAGAGCACCCGCTCCTAGAGACCTGGATTGGGCATGGCGGCACCGCAGTGAACATGTCGAGTAACCCTTTCGTCTTCTTGATCCAGGCGCTCGGCCTTCTGCTTTCTTGTGACCGCTTCGCGGGAGGAATCTGGACACCCAAGCGGACCGCATCAGCGCTGACTGCTCCGCCGTGCACCGAGTACTGCAAAACACCGATTCAAGAGCTGGGTGGCGGCGCCTTTCTCGGACAGTTGGATCGACTGGACTACGCCCCCCTCAGAGGCGTATCATCCACCCCAACGATATCGACATCATACACATATAAACAGCGCTGTGTGCCTGGCAGCGGCATTGGGCATGGCGGCACCGCAGTGAACATGTCGAGTAACCCTTTCGTCTTCTTGATCCAGGTAAGAAAGCATTTTGGCACATGTTACAAAAGTAACGAAACCTGTCTTGTAGTGCTGCCATGCCCAGGCCAAGTGTATGCAACTGTGTGTAATTGTATAGTATCGTTGAAGTACTTATTGATGCTTGCTGGTGATGTAGAAATTAACCCCGGCCCTAGCAATCAGGAAGTCTTGACCAAAATTCGCAAGTTGGCTACTGACATGAGTGCTTTAAAAAATGACAACAAGGCCATAAATGAATCTCTGGAAGCCATTCATGTGAAACTAGATACTCTGGCAAACCTTGAAGGCAGAATCGCTGGGGTTGAGGAAAAAATAGCGACATTTGAAGATACCATTACTAGTCTTCAACTAAAGGTGGACGACCTCGAAAATAGAAGCAGGAGATCAAATTTAATTATTTATGGCATTCCGGAAGGAGAAGACGAGAGAGCTAATGACCTAGATTTAAAAATATCCGAAAAACTTATTAAAGGTACTCTCGGTGTCACGATCTCAGGAGCTGAGAGAATGCATCGCCTAGGCACTAAAACAGAAAACAAAACGCGACCTGTTATCCTCAAGTTACAATGTTTTGAGGACAAGGCGAAAATAATGAAAAACTGCTACAAGCTTAAGAATTCCAATGTGTCTGTTGGCGACGCTTTTTCACTCCGTGTGCATAACATCCGAAAGAAATTTTGGGAGAGCAGCAAGAGCGACCGAGATAAGGGTGAAAAAGTTACACTTGTGTACGACAAGATTAAGATCAATGGCCAAGTGTACGTCTGGGACGAACACAAACAAGCCAGAGTAGTCACGGGAAAGATACCTTTCGTCCGAAAGGCAAAAAACTGACTACAAATGAAACGCCCTTCGGCTTGGTGATAGTGAACATAAACGCCAGAAGTGTTGTGAACAAAAACACAGAATCGGATATATGCAGCGCGACTTGGACGAAGACAGGAGACACATAAAACACAGACGAGCGCCGACTTACAACTGAGTTTAATTGCACTTCGACAGGCCGTTTTGTATGCACCAACCCAGCCTGTATCACCCATCACACACAAGCAGATAAACGACGATAAAACGATAAAGGACTTAATGATGCTGTAAGCAAAAAAATTATCACATACCTATAGCAAGACGAAAAAGCCACCGTTTATGCGCACCTATATCACACAAACGAACTAATGTTTTGATGACAAGACAGCGCAAAGAATTACACATTCCAGAAAACGCGCCAACAAAAACCAAGCTGAACACACGCACAGCGTGAAATATCTAACTTCTCCTGGTGACGAGTGAAGTATGCATCTAAAAGAACAATGACCAACAACCACGGAAAAGCATGAGAGGATGAAACACTCACGCGTGGCAGTTCATAGGTATGTAGACGATTTCCTTGTAATTCTAAAAGATGTATGCAGCGAAGAGATAGAAGGTGTTGCGAAGAACATTGTAGATATTTTCACAAAACATGGCGCAGGTCTTAACTTCACGTGGGAGCTGCCAGAACACAACAGGCTTCAATTTCTGGACTTAAGCCTGCTGTTCAGTTCTGGAAGAATCTGCTGGAAATTCAGTCCGAGGTCAAAGAAAGGCCTACTTCCCTTCGAAAGCGCTCATTCGAAAGTTGTCAAGAGCGGAATAGTAACGAATTGTCTCCAGTCCGCGCTAACAAAATCTTGTGAACATTGCATGTCTGAAAGCTTCAAAGATCAGGTAACACGTCTGAGGAGCGCAGGGTACCCGTCTTTCCTGGTATCTGAGGTGTCCGAGTCGTTGCTTCAAAAGATTAAGCGTTCTGACGGGGTAAAGAACGGGAGAATCAAAAGAAGCAGGTACAAGTGATTCCCTACATTCATAGAATATCACACAATATCAAGAGGGTGGCATCAAAACACGACGTTCAGATAGTATTCTCAGCCCCTTGTAATTTGTCGAAATTGTGCAGCATGATCAATCGGCAAGGGTTACCCCAGTGCACGACTAAGCACAAAAACAGGTTCACAGAATGTGTCGCAAATGTCGTTTACGACATTCCCCTCAGCTGTGGCCGCCGGTACATAGGGCAAACGGGCAGATGTTTTAATGAGCGAGCAAAAGAGCACAACCCTAATGTACGCAATAACGCTGGTGGCTTCCTAGCTGAGCACTGCAAGCGCTGCGGCTGCACACCAAATTTCAACACTACAAAGTTTCTGAAAAGAGCCAAAGACAGGACAGAACGAGAACTTGTTGAAGCGTTTTTTTATTAGGAAAGCTGCCGATCAATGTGTAAGCACGCCTTCAGTCACATTAACGGACGCTGAGGTTGACTTTTTAGATGGTTTTGTGTGACGTGTCCTTTCGCCCTCACCTGCTTTTCCGTGTTTTTGTTGGTCATTTGTTCATCTTTACACTTGTTATCCATGACACAAATGAGGTAAATAATTCCTTTTCACAGTGCGTGGTTGTCACCCCGGCGCCGCGTTGTTTTGAATTATCTTGATCCGTTCACAGTCAATTGCATTGATTTTATCTGCTTTTGGTTTTGTATTGCTCGTTTTTTTTCGGTAAGAGCGCAAGCAGTATGTTGGTTTCACTACCTGACGCCGATTTCTGATCTCTAGGTTGTCTTTGAGTGTTTCATCTTCTCATGCTTTTCCGTGGTTGTTGGTCATTGTTCTTTTAGATGCATACTTCATTCGTCACCAGGACAAGTTAGATATTTCACGCTGTGCGTGTGTTCGGCTTGGTTTTTGTTGGCGCGTTTTCTGGAATGTGTAATTCTTTGCGCTGTCTTGTCATCAAAAAAATTAGTTCGCTTGTGTGATATAGGTGCGCATAAACGGTGGCTTTTTCGTCTTGCTATAGGCATGTGATAATTTTTTTGCTTACAGCATCATTAAGTCCTTTATCGTTTTATCGTCGTTTATCTGCTTGTTTGTGATGGGTGATACAGGCTGGGTTGGTGCATACAAAAGGCCTGTCGAAGTGCAATTAAACTCAGTTGTAAGTCGGCGCTCGTCTGTGTTTTATGTGTCTCCTGTCTTCGTCCAAGTCGCGCTGCATATATCCGAGTATGTACCAACTCGCCCAAGTCAAAGTTTTATAAAAACACAGAACTTGAAGCATTCATTGTTGAACATCAACCCGATATCGTAACAATAACCGAAACATGGCTTTCTCCTGATATTTCAAGTAGCAATATATTCCCTCCCGGTTATACTGTCATGCGTAAAGATAGGTGCTCGCGCGGTGGTGGCGTAGCTATTTTGATAAAAGACAATATTTACGTGACAACTATGCCGGAAGTTGCTGATGCTGAAGTACTTTGGTGTAAAATCGCGATAGCTAAATCCTTCATTTATTTAGGCACCATGTACCGCCCCCCTGATGCTTCTCATGATATGTTACACGTGCTAGCAAATTACATGGAAGCTAATTTTTCACAGACTGCAAAGATAATCCTTACGGGGGATTTCAACTTTCCTGGCATAACATGGGACTCCCCTGGTAGTACTGCCGATACCAACCACGCAGATGAGCTGCTTGATCTAGCTTTTAACTTTAGCCTTAGACAGCTTATACGGGAGCCTACACGTGTTACTGCAAAAAGCAGGAATGTACTTGATTTGACGTTTGTGAGCGACACTATAGCAGAAGACAGTGTTTCATGGGAAGTTGTCGACGGCATATCGGACCACAGAGCGACTAAATCGTCCTTGTTGTTGGGCGCACCCCCGCCTACCCAAAGAGGGAGTACACAAATTTTCGACTGGGCGAATGCCGATGACGTCAGCGTACTTGATTACCTAGATCACTCTTATTCCACCTTTAGCTCGTTCTCGAATGATGATACAGTTTCAGTAGATGGATTATGGACAAACTTTGAAAGAATCATTCAGCACTGCTTATCAAAATATGTTCCCACAAAGGTCAAACCAGTCCGTAAGACAAACCCTTGGATAACAAGAAACATAATACAACTAAAGCGAAAGCTTGCCAGATTAAGGAAATTGAGAAATAAACTATCGATACCAGGCTACACTGCTAAAATATCCGAACACTCTCGTGCACTAAAATCAGCTGTAAAGATGGCAAAGGATGAATACATGAATGTCACCTTAAGTAGATTTATCAAAGAATCTCATTCCAAGTTTTGGCGATACCTAAATTCGAAGCCACGTCAGACTAGTAGTAATCCATCACCGGCTGAAGCTATTGCAAAGGCTACAGAGTTCGATGATTACTTTGTTTCAGTATTTACACGAGACAACGGTAGAAAACCCGACCTCAGTTCTCTTCCAGGTAACAGAGCAAAACTAGATGACTTAATCCTAACTGAATCAGGCATTTTTTGCCGATTACTTGAAATTGACCCTAAAAAATCCTGTGGCCCCGACAACATACCAAATGCATTTTTGAAACGCTACGCAGAATGGATGTCAAAGTTCTTGCTGATTATATATGTAAAATCAATGAAAACAGGAGAAATTCCAGATAAATGGAAAACTGCGAAGGTTATTCCTATCCATAAATCTGGCGACCTTACCAACACCGACCCATCTCGCTTACTTGTATGGCCGGCAAAATCCTTGAACATCTAATCCTGAAGCACATTGTATCATTTGTAGAAAAAAAACAACTTAATTGTCCCTAAACAGCATGGCTTCCGGAAAGGATTATCCACGACTACTCAACTGATTGAGACAATCGCCCCGCCACGGTGGTCTAGTGGTTATGGCGCTCGACTGCTGACCCGAAGGTCGCGGGATCGAATCCCGGCCGCGGCGGCTGCATTTTCGGTGGAGGCGAAAATGTTTGAGGCCCGTGTACTTAGATTTAGGTGCACGTTAAAGAACCCCAGGTGGTCGAAATTTCCGGAGCCCTCCACTACGGCGTCTCTCATAATCATATCGTGGTTTTGGGACGTTAAACCCCAGATATTATGATTGAGACAATCCACGACTTAGCGCTTACAACGGACAAATGTGGCCAAACTGATATAATATTTTTAGACCTATCGAAAGCATTCGATCGGGTTTCCCATCCTAAATTACTTCAGAAACTTTCCCACTACCTCGGCGATAACAGCATCACCAAGTGGATAAAAAGCTATCTTGGTGGACGGCGTCAATATGTCTGCTACAAAGACCACTCTTCCGATTACGGCGATGTGCTATCTGGCGTCCCACAAGGTGCCGTTTTAGCTCCTATGCTTTTTCTTCTTTTTATCAATGATTTGCACATCAACTGTAACGCAACGGTAAGAATGTTTGCAGATGACTGTATTTTCTATAAGGAAATAACCTGCCGTGAAGATCAGATAGTCCTAAACAGAGCCCTTGAACATATAACACAATGGTGTCAAACGTGGCAGACGGTGACTAACGCAGAAAAAAGGGTTTGCATGACACTAACGAATAAAAAAAACGCCCATGAACTTCCCATATTATTTAGAAGGACAGATGTTAAAGAAAGTGAAAGAGTACAAATATCTAGGCCTCATAATTTCATCAGATCTTAAATGGGACAAGCAGGTAACTTATGTTGTTAACAAAGCACTGGCAGTTCTGTACTCGTTAAAACGCTCGCTTAGGTGCGCATCCATAGATACTAAACGCCTAGCATACGTGACACTCATTCGATCTATACTTGAATATGCAATAATATGTTGGTTTCCTTTTCGTAAGCAGTACATAGCAAAATTGGAGAGCGTTCAAAGAAAAGCACTTAGGTTTATCTTTAATAGGTATCGCCGACGTGACTCCCCTACAGAACTATTAAAGCAAGCCGAACTTCCCACTATACAAAATCGAGCCAGACTACTTCGTCTTAAGTTGCTTTTCCTTCTTCTCAATGGCAGCATGAAGATCAATGTGAGCAACTATTTACTTCCCTCAAATACAACCAGTTCCCGAACTAAACACACCAAGCACTTAGCTGAATACAGATTTCACAACGACATTTTCAGGTACTCTTTTTTTCCGCAAGCAATCCAGATTTCAAATAATGCTTCTTAGTTACTATCGGCATGCAGGCTCGCTGCGTTGTGAAATGACAATCTGTTTCCCTTCTCAGTATGTCTTTTTTTTTCTTGCCTTGATTTTATACTGTTCATGATTTCGTCAGCATTTGCCGGGCCTTGTCTCTAGTGCAATAAAATGTCTAATTTATATATAGTTTCTTTTTAATGCTTTTTTCGTGCGCTAAGCTTGTAACACGCTGTTCATCGCTGTTTTTCTCATTCTTGTAGCATTTGTAAATTAATCCAATGTATCTACCGACAGTTCAATTCGACTGATGTGCGCTCCTACTTGAACGGTGTTCTTTTGAATATGTGTATTACCTTGTAACATTGCGTTTATTATTGTTCTCATTTTGTAGCGTTGTGCAATTAAGGCGGAGAGCATATGTACTGCCCAGTTTAATTCAAAATATGTATGCGCCTACCCTAAATTGCTTCTTTTGATTATGTATTTTACCCCCTTTCCTGCAACAGCCTCAAATGTGAGGCTAGCAATATGTTCAAATAAATAAATAAAACAAATAAGACCGATGCGAGGAAATCAAGAGTGACGCGGAGAGGTCCTCCAAGAAGATCGTCACCGACCTGGAGGTAGAGATGATGGATAGTAGGCTAGCCCATCTGATTGAGGCCAAGCATGCACTGCTCCTCCGATGCAATGGACAAAGGTTCAAGCGAAGATTGCAGAAAAAGATCTCAGAGCTGAACAAAGCCATCGAAGATCACTGTCGGACCCTGTGCAAGCAGCGATGGGACGAGGTCTGCGACTCGATCGACGGCCAGATGCGCAACGGCAAAGCCTGAGGCTTGCTCAAACATCTCCTCGACGAGGGCGGCAAGAGGTCCAATCAGAGACGCACGCTCGCCAGAGCCCTGCACGAAGCTACGAGATCTTGTTCCAGGGACGAGCTGGTTGCCAAGCTCATGGAAAAGTATCTGCCCATAAAGCACGGCGATGAGGAGGTCCAATTTCCCGAGCACCTCGGCCCGGCACGTCCGGAGCTGGACGAAGACTTCGCCGTGGCGGAAGTCAGGCAAGCCGTTTTTGCACTCAACAGCAAGGCGGCACCGGGTCCTGACGGCATCACCAATAAGATGCTGCGGAATCTCGACGACCGTTCGATGGAATACCTCACCGAGAAGATCAACGAGACGTGGCGAAACGGCAGTGTCCCCGAAAAATGGAAGACCGCCAACACCGTCCTGATCCCCAAACCAGGCAAGGCTTCGAATGTTGATAACCTCCGACCCATCTCTCTCACGTCTTGCGTCGGGAAAGCGGCGGAACACGTCGTCCTCAACAGACTAAGCAGATATCTCGAAGACAACAACGTGTATACCCACAACATGATTGGCTTCCGAGCCGGCCTGTCGACGCAGGACGCCATGAAGATGATTAAACATCAAATCATCGACCACAATACCAGGGACACCAGGGCCTTGCGCGGACTCGACCTCGAGAAGGCGTCTGACAACGCTCTCCATGCATACATCCTGGCTTCTGTCGCGGACGTCGTGCTGGGCCCCAGACTGTAAGCTACGTCCGTTCGTTCCTGACCAGAAGGAAAGCGAAGCTGCGATTTGGCGACTTCGTCCCCGACGAAGTGCTCCTGGGCCCACGGGGTACGCCGCAAGGCTCTGTCATTTCGCCTACTCTCTTCAACATCTGCATGGTCGGACTCTCGAGGAAGCTGGCCCAAGTCGGAGGTATCAAACACACCATCTACGCCGATGACATCACGATCTGGTCCACCGGCGGTAGTGAAGGGCAAGAAGAAAGTGCCATGCAAGAGGCCGTAGACGTCACGGAACAGTACCTGCTACCCACCGGACTAAGATGCTCCCCGACTAAATCCGAGCTCCTGCTTTACAGAAAAGAAAAAGGGAGCAGACCCAAGGGCTAGAAATCTCCGAAAGTGACATTCACCTGTTCACTCGGAGTGGCGACCCGATACCCAGGGTCGACACCATCAGAGTTGTGGGTATGTTCATCGAATCGCGTGGCGGCAACGGCACTGCGTTGCGCAAGATCATCGCAAAAACCGATAACGCTTTTCGCCTCATTCGAAGGGTCACGAACAGACGTCGAGGCTTCAAGGAGGACAACCTGCTTCGGCTCATCAACGCCTTTGTGCTGTGTCACTTCACCTACACAATGGCCATGCACAACTGGCTCAGAGCAGAGCTGGACAAGCTAAATGCCCTCATTAGAAAAATCGTCAAGCGAGCACTCGGGCTGCCCGTCAGAACGCACACTGAGGACCTCCTCCGGCTCGGCATACACTACACCATGAAGGAAATTGCGGATGTTCAGGAACGGGCCCAGCTAACTCGGCTGTCCACCACGCCGGCCGGTAGGCGGATTCTAGAGGAGATCGGACTCGCCCACACCAAGAACTTGGCTAGCAATACACAAATCCCCAGAGAAATAAGGGAGAAGCTCGTCGTCGCTTCGCTGCCCCGCAATGTCCACTCTGTGCACAACGCAGGTCGTCACAAGGCAAGAGCGTCAAAGATACTAAAGCAAATCGCCAATGACAAGATTCGTGGACGCCGCTGCGTACCGAGACGGCAAGGCTTTTGCGGTTTTCATCGTGGACACGCTGGGCAAAGTCGTAAACTGTGCCTCGATTCGGACGACGGAGCCCGAGGTGGCCGAGTAAGTGGCCATTGCACTCGCCATGCAAGACGGTCGGAGAGACAACGTGTATAGTGATTCGAAAGCGGCTGTCAGGGCATTCCAGAAAGGCCGTGTTGCCCGGCAGGTAGTTGAAATTCTAAAAGGCTCCGAAAACAGTGACAGCTCCACACACTCCATCCTTTGGTTCCCTGCCCACGTCGGACTGAGCGAAGGGGTTCCTCTGAACCTGAACGAGTCTGCCCACGAGGCTGCGCGTGGCTTTACCGACCGCGCTGCCCTCGGATCGGGCGACTTTCCCCCCGGACACAGGGACGCTCCTAGCATGCACAACGAAATTACTAAATTCTTTTACTTAGAGAGAAGGGACTTTCCGCCACCTCATTCCAAGCTAAGCAGGCCGCAGGCGGTCACGCTCAGACTCCTGCAAACTAACTCCTACCCGAATCCGGCGTCCCTTAATAGCATATATCCGGAAATTTACCCGAATAGTTCTTGCGCAGCCTGTGGCGAGGCTGCTACTTTATCTCACATGCTCTGGGAGTAGGGGTCGTTGGGCCCGAAGTTCACCAAGCAAGAGTGGGACGCGCTCCTACGAAATCCCGTCTATGAGGACCAAATCCTGGCCGTCGAGCGCGCCCGTGATCGGGCCGGCAGGATAGACCTGTCGGTCCCGTCGTGGGATTAGCGGGGTGCGCGATTAATCGCGTTTTGCTGGACCAAATAAACGTTTACTCACTCACTCACTCACTCACTCACTCACTCACTCACTCACTCACTCACTCACTCACTCACTCACTCACTCACTCACTCACTCACTCACTCACTCACTCACTCACTCACTCACTCACTCACTCACTCACTCACGTGACAGGCGAGCGGTACATTTTTTGCGCCTGACGCGGTCGCCTAACCGCCCTGCTTTGCATGACATGCGGCGTGCCTGTGTACGGATGCAGTGGAACGTTTATAGAAAGAACGCCGTGCCCTCCACCGTTCCGTCGCAAACGTAACGAGTTAGTATTATAGTTCCATAGATCCTTAACGGAACGGTGGCGTTCCTCCGTTCCTCCCAAAAGGAACTAGTTCCTGGAACGTCGTTCTTTGGAACGCCGTTCTGTACAACACTGATTTTTCTTCTAGCAGACTCATAGCTGCGAGCAGCCTATTGACATCATTATCTTTGATCGTATATTTTGTTCCTTCAGCTCAAAATAGACGGCGGTAGTGACGCAATTGTTTACGGTGCGTTCAGATCAGTTTCGCGCTGTTTCGTTTTACTGTACATGTTTCGTGCCACCGCCAGCCGACAGACTAGGTTTCAGTCTGTGGTGGCCAGTTAAAATGCTTTCGCGAAGAGCCTTCAGCTGACTTTAGCGGAACGAAAAGACAGTTGAAGCTTTCACCGGATGAACACTCGTTTCAAGCCACAGGATGTACGGAGCGGTAAGTAAAATCCGATTGCTTCTGTTTTTTACAAATCACTTTGTATCACAGGGAGGCGGCGCAGCGCATTATTAAAATTTTCATCGAGTCATACACTCGGTACAAAAAAGATGCACTCGAAAAGGTAAAAAGCCACAGTATATCCACCGGGTGAATGATGATGAGTGGGGCGAAACTCCGCAGGGAATCATCGGTAAACCGTGAAAACTCCGAGTAATTCGCCCAGTATATGATCAAGTAAACACTGAGAAACACCGCGTATATATTAAACATCAAACTTTTATTGTACTGTTGGTTTACGTGGTCCCTTCATTACAACGGTCCCCTTAGCGTACGTCGCCGCACTAAATCGAACAATTGCTTTCCACCAATGACACGCGCCATATGTGAATCTTCCGTGAATTCTGCCCAGTACATCATCAACGACGTGAGATCGGGCGCGTTTATACTAAAGGGTCGATGAGGGTCATGGCGACTTGCAGCTCACTTTAATTTTACATGCACGCTGTGACTTTTTATTGTTTAATCACGCACAGGAGAAATCTCACATAGGCACTACCTTGGAGGTCAAAACCCAGTGCCTATATATACGGGGTGGTCAGGGAACGGTTGTGCAGCGCGAGCAGTCGGTTTTTTCAATCAAGAAACTCGCTGGCAGACGCCGCCTGCGTTGGCCTCGCGAGGCGAGAGAGAGAGGGGGGGACTAGAGCACGCTTCTGCAACGCAGCGAGCGCGGAGCGTCGGCGTCGCGAGGCGAGAGAGAGGGGGGAGGGCTTGAGCACGCATCTGCAGCGCAGCGAGCGCCTCCGCGCCATCTAAGAATCTTTCTGAGAACTAGAGGTTGCTACGACAGCGCCATCTAGTGAACACTCCAAGAACTAGATGTGGCTACCTACTACTACTACTACTACTACATACTAGAGAGGAAGGACAGACCCACACCCTAAGAAGCTTCGCCCCTAAAATGAAAAATGAACAAAGCATTGACGTTCCGGGCCCCGTAAGTGTCCCTTGATCGCAATGAAGAAGTCGGCATGGGCATGCGGCTATTAATGGATCAGGTGGTGCACAGCGTGGTAGTGTTTTCTTTGTACTGTTTATCGTGTGGGTAGTTGTCGTGTAGGACAGACCCGTGTAGGACAGATTGAATGTAAAATATTGTAAAAGCAGGCGGGAGATCAATGTTTCTCTGTTGTGATGATCACAGGCGTGAGAAGGGGGGGGGGGGAGCGCCCCCTATTCACCTAAGAGGGGCGGCGCAAAATCAGGCCCACGCATTCACATAATAGGGAGTGGGGGGGGGGACGCTACGATTCGGAGACGGGCGCAATGTCAGCGCCATACATTGACATATTTGGGAGCGGGACGCTGCGACGAACCTTCTCCCCCCCACTGCCCACTTTGTGATCACATCAGACAATGGGCATCATATCAGACAATGCTAAGCCCACTTTGTGATGTTCAGCCAGTTGTGTGGCCCTTGGTGGCGTCATTTTGATGCTGTTGCAAACGCCGTTTGAAAGTCCCACTCTCGCCGATGTTCCACACGTGTTACGGTGTTTCAAACAGCATCAAAATGACGTCACCGAGGGCCACACAACTCCGAACGCCTTGGCAGAACATCACAACAAAACTGGACATATAATGGACTGAAATGCGGTAGCTGTCATCCGAACGGCAAAACATTCACCTGCCCGTCGCTTTTGCAATCTTTTTGCATTTAATCCACTAACCGCACGACAAAGAGCAATCGGCCAGAGGCCCGCCACCTGACCCATAAGTAGCCGCATGCTGACTTGTTCAATTTGATTAAGGGACCCGAAACGCGAACGCATTGTTAATTTTTACCTTTACGAGTGCATGTTTTTTGTACCAGTATGTTCCCACGTCAGACGAGTGTTCGTCAAACGCTTGATTATGTCATACTGGTCCTCTGAAAAAACTTGCGTTATCTACAGCGAATAACAGAGAGCTGAGCTATACTCCGTTTCACACATCATGTGCAACGCTGTGGAAGCTATGCAAGAAGTTCGGTCAGCAGAATGTATAACTCCGCGCGTCTCGTGGTCGGCTTTCAGCGTTGTAAACGCTCGCACGAGCCGAACACGAGCGTGTGAGTGAGGCGTCGCGAAGGGCTGCAAATAAAATATATGAAATATCAAAAACACGAAAGCAAATAGACGCGAAGCGATCCAGCGGCATAACGACAAACGTATGACGGCGTTTGTTTATTTGTAAGGCACAAAACATCTTCAACTACAACTTACCGTAAAAACGCAAAGAAAATTCTATTCTGGATGCTAAAAACTTCGAACTATTTCTTAATGCGAACGCATCTACTGCAAGAAGTCTCACTAGCCTCCACAGCGTTGCACCTGATGTGTGAAACGGAGTATAGTTGGTAGGTATTCATTCTAAAAAGACAGGGCGTGCAAACACGGACACAAGAAAAAAGTCAGGACACCACAAACGCCGACTAACAACTGAAGAGACGCACGACGGCTGAAAAGAAAGAAGGCACGAACACTTATCTGCGCATGTCCATGCAACAGGCGAACCTACTAATCCAGCACGCGTGGCGGTCTACGTGGAAGATAACTGTTAAGGCATTTGATTTCATCTTTATGCAAGTTAATCGACGGTTGGCTCACGCATGCGCTACCACTATCCTCGATATGCCATGCTTCAATCATCAGGCGCGTTTCTTCATTTCTATGACGGTACAACACTGCGCATTCATAGAATTTTGGCGTGCACTTACAATCTCGACAATGTAAAGATAGATTAGAAGGTGAGCCTCCTCTTAGCGATCTCTTATGTTCCAACAATCTCTGGTTAATGCATCGGCCCGTTTGTCCTACGTAGAAGCGACCGCAGCTGAAAAGGACCTTATACACCACACTCGTACAGCAATAAGTGAATTTGTTGGTGTGTTTTACGAAACAAATATCGGTCCGCTTCTTGTCTTTTACTCGCTCATTCTTCCTCTGCACAGCGGCAGAAATCTTACCTAGCTTGTTGGCCGCCGTGAAAACAACATTAACGCCGTATCTACTTCCTACTTTCTTTAGCCTGTGAGATACGCAATGAATGTACGGTACACCTACGACACGTTTCTTCCTATCGCTTTCTGCAACCATGCTTGGACTTAACACAATAGACTTCTTTAAACGTTCAGCGACCGTGGCCACTGCATCACGAGGATACCCTACATCTAAAAGACGTGTAACCTGTGCGTTAAAGCTATCACTCATTTGTGCTCACACGACTTGGTGAGGGCTGACTTAAGGCAAGACATGGCGATGCCGTTTTTTACAACTTTCGAGTGCTTCGACGAAAAATTTAACAGCGGTTTCGAAGATCTAGGAGAATACTGCCAGCACACGTGGTTCTTCTGGAACGTTAAGGAAATGTCTAGAAATTGTATTCTATTATTCTGAGGCACCTCTTTAGTAAAGCTCAGCCCACCTCCATTTAATTCAAATTTTTCGCTCACGGAAGTTACCACCTTTTCAAAGTCCTCACCACTACAAAAGATCAAGTAATCGTCCACATAACGAAAAACCTTAATAACCGAATTACCTAAGGCGCCTTCCAAAAGATTGTCAATCTTGCTAATGTATAAATCACTAAGAACCGGAGCAACCTTAGAACCAATACATATCCCTGATTTCTGCACATAAACGCCTTCCTTCCAACCTACAAGCGTCGACTTTAAATACATGGAAAGGATTTCTAGAAATGCCCCGGTAGAAACACCACATTTATCGGTGAATACAGTCTGGTGCGTTTGTTCGTTAATACATTCATTAACACAATTTAACAAGTCCTCATGCGGCAAAGAATAATACAGGTCTTCAATATCCATACTAAAGGCCTTACAACAGCCGGGGTTCTCCTCTGAGAGGAACTGAACTAGCGCCTGAGAATTACGCCTGCGAAAAGGGTCGGAAAAACTCAAAGAGGTTAAGCAGTTCTGCAAATAACTAGATACAGCGACTTGCCAGGTGCCTTGCTCTGAAACGATTGCTCGAAATGGGATCTCGTTCTTATGTGTTTTGGCTGAAAAAAACAATTCTAAAGTAAGTGATTTAGCCTTCTTCACATTACAAGCTATTCTCTCAAGATTATGTCTTAACAAAAGGTCGACAGCACGTTGCCTAACTACCGATGGCTTAAGTTTTACCGTCCTAAAATTCTTTTCTATGGCTGTTAATGCTTTTTCTGAGAACAAACTGTCTGGCATAATTACAAAATAGCCTTCCTTATCTGAAATTAGTGGCCTGAGTTTCTTCTCGACACAGTAATTAACCAAAGGCCGGATAGGATCAGAACACTTGAGATGCATATTAGACCCCTTGATGCTAGCAACGCAGTCTGAAATGCAGTGGGAACGCTCTTCTTCAGGAACAAGTCTAGTGATTGTACGCGGCAATTAACAATCACTAGACAAAAAAGTCTAGTGATTGTTAAAAATTAACAATCACTACACTTGTTCCTGAAGAAGGGCGTTCCCACTGCATTTCAGACTGCGTTGCTAGCATCAAGGGTTCTAATATGCATCTCAAGTGTTCTGATCCTATCCGGCCTTTGGTTAATTACTGTGTCGAGAAGAAACTCAGGCCAGTAATTTCAGATAAGGAAGGGTATTTTGTAATTATGCCGGACAGTTTGTTCTCAGAAAAAGCATTAACAGCCATAGAAAAGAATTTTACGACGGTAAAACTTAAGCCATCGGTAGTTAGGCAACGTGCTGTCGACCTTTTGTTAAGACATAATCTTGAGAGAATAGCTTGTAATGTCAAGAAGGCTAAATCACTTACTTTAGAATTGTTTTTTTCAGCCAAAACACATAAGAACGAGATCCCATTTCGAGCAATCGTTTCAGAGCAAGGCACCTGGCAAGTCGCAGTATCAAGTTATTTGCAGAACTGCTTAACCTCTTTGAGTTTTTCCGACCCTTTCACGCATGCGTAATTCTCAGGCGCTAGTTCAGTTCCTCTCAGAGGAGAACCCCGGCTGTTGTAAAGCTTTTAGTATGGATATTGAAGATCTGTATTATTCTTTGCCGCATGAGGACTTGTTAAATTGTGTTAATGAATGTATTAACGAACAAGCGCACCAGACGGTTTTCACCGATAAATGTGGTGTTTCTACCGGGGCATTTCCAGAAATCCTTTCCATGTATTTAAAGTCGACGCTTGTAGGTTGGAAGGAAGGCGTTTATGTGCAGAAATCAGGGATATGTATTGGTTCTAAGGTTGCTCCGGTTCTTAGTGATTTATACCTTAGCAAGATTGACAATCTTTTGGAAGGCGCCCTAGGTAATTCGGTTATTAAGGCTTTTCGTTATGTGGACGATTACTTGATCTTTTGACGTGGTGAGGACTTTGAAAAGGTGGTAACTTCCATGAGCGAGAAATTTGAATTAAATGGAGGTGGGCTGAGCTTTACTAAACAGGTGCCTCAGAATAATAGAATACAATTTCTAGACATTTCCTTAACGTTCCAGAAGAACCACGTGTGCTGGCAGTATTCTCCTAGATCTTCGAAACCGCTGTTAAATTTTTCGTCGAAGCACTCGAAAGTTGTAAAAAACGGCATCGCCATGTCTTGCCTTAAGTCAGCCCTCACCAAGTAGTGTGAGCACAAAATGAGTGATAGCTTTAACGCACAGGTTACACGTCTTTTAGATGTAGGGTATCCTCGTGATGCAGTGGCCACGGTTGCTGAACGTTTAAAGAAGTCTATTGTGTTAAGTCCAAGCATGGTTGCAGAAAGCGATAGGAAGAAACGTGTCGTAGGTATACCGTACATTCATTGCGTATCTCACAGGCTAAAGAAAGTAGGAAGTAGATACGGCGTTAATGTTGTTTTCACGGCGGCCAATAAGCTAGGTAAGATTTGTGCCGCTGTGCAGAGGAAGAATGAGTGAGTAAAAGACAAGAAGCGGACCGATATTTGTTTCGTAAAACACACCAACAAATTCACTGATTGCCGTACGAGTGTGGTGTATAAGGTCCCTTTCAGCTGCGGTCGCTTCTACGTAGGACAAACGGGCCGACGCATTAACCAGAGATTGTTGGAACATAAAGAGATCGCTAACAGGAGGCTCACCTTCTAATCTATCTTTACATTGTCGAGATTGTAAGTGCACGCCAAAATTCTATGAATGCGCAGTGTTGTACCGTCATAGAAATGAAGGAACGCGCCTGATGATTGAAGCATGGCATATCGAGAATAGTGGTAGCGCATGCGTGAGCCAACCGTCGATTAACATGCATAAATATGAAATCAAATGCCTTAACAGTTATCTTCCACGTAGACCGCCACGCGTGCCGGATTAGTAGGTTCGCCTGTTGCATGGACATGCGCAGATAAGTTTCGTGCCTTCTTTCTTTTCAGCCGTTGTGCGTCTCTTCAGTTGTTAGTCGGCGTTTGTGGTGTCCTGACTTTTTTCTTGTGTCCGTGTTTGCACGCCCTGTCTTTTTAGAATGAATCTACAGCGACGTGGCTTCACGTGGGAGCGAGTTGCTGAGTCAATTGAAGTGCAATATAGCTTCATAACGCATAGTCGCCAGAAAAACCAGGCCGCTGCGGGGGGTAAATACATTAGTAACGCATATCCCCATCCCAGCGCAAAACGCATAGTTTGCAATGGTCACATTTCAGAAGCAAGCTTGGCAATCTCGTTTCTCCGCGGTGTCAGTTTCGATCATTTTTAACAATACTGGTTGAATACATTTAGTGTCTTACCAGATTCATATAATTATGAACGTACTTTTAATTTAGTGTGATAACGAAACCGGCATTTTGATCACAGCTATTCGTGCTTTTTTTTCTGACACATCTTCCTGGCCTATGCTGTCAAAGACACGTTGGGCAAGGCACCTGCTACATCAGACGCGTATTCTTAAGAAGCTACTTGGAGTGATACTACAAGCCTTATAAGATATGTTTTCATGTATGTATAGCAAACCGCTCTTTACACATTCACTATGTTTATATGCTTGGTTTTGCAAAATTTTGTAGTCATACATTATGCTTCTAAATATCTCATGATGTCATAACTTGTTTTTTCAAGAGTGACATGCAGCGACAGGAAGCCTTCGATAGTCCATTCTGCAAGGACAGTCTGAACATCTACTACAACAGGTCATCTCGAACCTCATGCTTGCGATGATGTCTTTTCGAATGGTTTATCAGGTAGAGACCACGACTACGACTTAGAGACCACGACGCTTTTTGTCTTCAATTGAACAAACATTTTTCCATACACTTCGCTTAGTATCCTTAATTTTTTATTTGTATAACTTCTTTTTTGATAAGCTGATGGCGTCTGTCTTTTCATATCACTGTCACACATTTTTTTGTTTTTTTACAATGACGCAATTTTATGGTTGCTGTTATATTGTGTATTGTGGCTGTAATTCGTATTATATTACTCCTACGCAATACTTACCATGTCGCGCACAAGGAAATAAAATTTTTTCTTCTTCCTCGTTTGCACGTACAGTTATCTGTTAATCTCTTTTCTACACGTTACTTTATTCTATGTTATTTTATTCTACTGCCCTGTAATTTACAATCTGTGGAAGTGTTCATATACAATGTATTGAACTGTACTGTATGCCCCCCTCACCCTATGCCTCTTAGGGGGCCTGTGAGGTATTCTTCAATAAATAAATAAATAAATATGACGGAGGGGTGTTTATTGTCACGTGGTCGTGACGTCGACGAAGACAGCAGTCGGCGTTTGCAGGATGAAACTGTTTATTTGGCCGAACTTGTGGCCGAGAAACTGAGAACTAGAACTACAGCAATACACGCTGTACAATGATAGCGGCGAACAGGGCGTCGTCCGTCGATCAACTGACCAGCGCTGAAGCGCGTCGGCATTTAAACATGTGCCGTCGAATATTCCAGCGTTATCGCTGGCTGTCGTGCAAATTCTAGAATAAGCGCGAGTGTGCGCGTCTTGCGCGCAATCTTAACAAAACGATCTACAATGATCGCGAAGGCTCTGGAACAATGAGGCGCGGTTCGCGCTGAGCGTTGCTGACAGTCTTTGTGGCCGAAAACCGAATACAGCAAAAGTAATAAAGAAACGTACGTGGCAATGCCCCCCCTCTGAAAAAGCATCGTCCCGATGCTCAAAACAGGCCGATGCATGCAACAATAAATAACAAGAATAAAGCAACAAAGTACAATAAACAATAAGCACAAGAAAGCACAATAATCAAGCAAAATGACAGTCCTCAGATTTGCTAACGCGCGTAATATGGTTTGAGGCACACGACATGGACGACTTCAGGTCGTGCACGGCGCCGCTGAGAGTTCGTAATGCCGTCAGGGACAACCTCGTAGTCGAGTGCGCCGAGGCGTCGAAGTACCCTGTACGGTCCGAAGTATCGTCGAAGAAGCTTCTCACTGAGTCCCCGTCGGCGTATTGGCGTCCATACCCATACACGGTCACCGGGTTGGTATTCCATGTGGCGTCGTCGAAGGTTGTAGCGGCGGCTGTCAGTCATCTGCTGGTTCTTGATCCGTAGGCGGGCGAGCTGTCGTGCTTCTTCGGCGCGCTGTAAGTAAGCGGCGGCGTCGAGATTTCCTTCGTCGGTGACGTTGGGTAGCATGGAATCGAGCGTCGTTGCCGGGCTTCTTCCGTAGACCAACTTGTACGGCGTCATCTGCGTCGTTTCTTGGACGGCCGTGTTGTAAGCGAAGGTCACGTACGGAAGGACGGCGTCCCACGTCTTGTGCTCAACGTCGACGTACATGGCCAGCATGTCGGCGATGGTCTTGTTTGGGCGCTCGGTGAGGCCATTGGTCCGAGGGTGGTAGGCAGTGGTCCGGCGGTGGCTTGTCTGGCTGTGCCTCAAGATCGCCTGAGTTAGTTCCGCAGTAAACGCCGTACCTCTGTCGGTGATCAGGACCTCTGGGGCGCCATGACGCAGAACGATGTCTTCAACGAAGAACTTCGCTACCTCGGCGGCACTGCCTCTAGGTAGGGCCCTTGTTTCGGCGTAACGGGTCAGGTAGTCGGTAGCTACGATGATCCACTTATTACCACTAGTCGACGTTGGGAACGGTCCCAGGAAGTCCATCCCGATCTGCTGGAACGGTCGCCGAGGTGGATCGATCGGCTGAAGAAAGCCCGCTGGTCTTGTTGGCGGTGTCTTGCGTCGCTGACAGTCTCGGCATGTCCTTACGTAGCGAGTGACGTCGGCGGCAAGGCGCGGCCAGTAGTACTTTTCCTGTATTCTTGCCAGCGTTCGGGAAACACCGAGGTGTCCTGCTGTCGGGTCGTCGTGCAGGGCCTGGAGGACTTCTGGCCGCAATCCTGAAGGCACCACGAGAAGGTACTTGGCTCGATTCGGTGAGAAGTTCTTCTTTCGGAGAACGCCGTTACCTAAGAAAAACGACGCCAGTGCTCGCTTGAACACTTTCGGAACGACGGCGTTCTTGCCCTCGAGGTATTCCATAAGGCCTCCGAGTTCCGGGTCGGATCGCTGTTGTTCAGCGAAGTCGTCGGCACTTATGGTTCCCAAGAAGTAGTCATAGTCTTGGTCGTCTTGCGGCGGCGGTTCCACGGGGGCACAAGACAGGCAGTCGGCGTCAGAGTGTTTTCTTCCGGACTAGTAAACGACGGTAATGTCGAATTCTTGAAGTCTCAAGCTCCATCGTGCGAGACGACCTGAAGGGTCCTTCAAGTTAGCTAGCCAACACAGGGCGTGGTGGTCGCTCACAACTTTGAAGGGCCTGCCGTAAAGGTAGAGGCGAAACTTTGTTGTTGTAGCCCAAATTATGGCAAGGCACTCCTTTTCTGTCGTAGAATAGTTTGCTTCCGCCTTTGATAGCGACCGGCTAGCATAGCTGATTACCCTTTCCACTCCGTCAGTCCTCTGCACAAGAACGGCGCCGAGTCCTACACTGCTTGCGTCGGTGTGCACTTCCGTTTGGGCGTATTCGTCAAAATGCGCGAGTAACGGAGGCGTCTGCAGGCGTCGTTTTAGTTCTTGAAATGCTTCCCGCTGCGGCGTTTCCCACTTGAACTCGACGTCGGTCCTGGTAAGGTTAGTAAGTGGCTCGGCGATGCGGGCAAAGTTTTTGACGAACCGCCTGTAATAGGCGCACAGGCCAAGAAATCGACGCACGGCCTTCTTGTCGGTAGGCGGCGGGAATGTAGCGATGGCGACTGTCTTCTGGGGGTCAGGGCGTACTCCGGACTTGCTTATCACGTGTCCCAAGAACAAAAGTTCCTCGTACGCAAAGCGACACTTTTCTGGCTTCAGGGTGAGTCCGGAGCTCTTTATTGCTTGAAGTACAGCTTCAAGCCGCCGTAGGTGTTCGTCGAAGTTTGAGGCAAACACAACGACGTCGTCCAAGTACACGAGGCAAGTCTGCCACTTCAAGCCAGCCAGCACTGTATCCATGACACTTGGAAAGTTGCGGGTGCCGAGCAAAGACCAAAGGGCATGACCTTGAACTCGAACAGGCCGTCTGGTGTTATGAAGGCAGTCTTTTCTCGGTCTCTCTCGTCTACTTCGATTTGCCAGTAGCCGGTCTTGAGGTCCATGGACGAAAAGTACTTGGCGTTATGGAGTCGATCTAGGGCATCGTCTATCCGTGGGAGAGGGTACACGTCCTTCTTCGTGACCTTGTTCAGGCGACGATAGTCGACGCAAAAACGTAGGGTTCCATCCTTCTTCCTCACCAACACCACAGGTGACGCCCACGGACTCTTGGACGGCTGGATGATGTCGTCGCGTAGCATTTCGTCGACCTGTTTCTTGATGGCCTCGCGTTCTCGCGTCGAAACTCGGTACGGGCTCTGACGGATTGGTCGGGCACTTTCTTCTGTTATGATGCGATGTTTCGCGACTGGGGTCTGTCGAATTCTTGACGACGACGAGAAGCAGTCCTTGAATTGTAGGAGCAGCGCTTTTAGCTGGTCTTGCCTGTGCTTCGGGAGGCTCGGGTTGACGTCGAAATCGGGCTGGTTTCGTCGATCCGTCGAAGCAGGTTCAGTAGCATCGAAGAGGGCGAAAGAACTGCTGGCATCCACGAATTCGTGGATGTAGGCGACCGTTGTACCAATGTTGAGGTGCCTATATTCGTGGCTGAAGTTTGTCAGCACTACCTTAGCTTTGCCATCACGCAGCTCGGCTATGCCTCTTGCGACGCAAACCTGACGGTTCAGAAGTAGGTGCTGATCGCCCTCGATGACACCTTCAAGGTCTGCGGGTTCTTGAGTTCCGACGGAAATGATGATGCTGGAGAGAGGCGGAATGGTGACGTGTTCTTCTATCACATTCAACACGGGGTTTCCTGGCGTCGTGTGTGGCGGCAGCGCTTTTTCTGAGGTTAGTGTTATTGACTCAGATCTCAGATCGATGACGGCGCCGTGGTGGCTTAGGAAGTCCATCCCAAGTATCACATCCCTGGAGCAATGCTGTAAGATTACAAAGCTCGCAGGATAAGTCCGGTTATTGATGGTGACTCTTGCGGTGCAGACTCCAGCCGGAGTTATTAGATGGCCCCCAGCGGTCCGGATTTCGGGCCCTTGCCAAGCGGTCCTAACTTTCTTCAATCTTTTGGCGAATGGTCCACTGACGACGGAATAGTCGGCTCCAGTGTCGACGAGAGCGGTGATGTTGTGGCCGTCGAATAGTACGTCGAGGTCGCTAATCCGTCGTCTTGCGTTGCGGTTAAATCGCGGCGTCGGGTCACGGCTAGGTCGGCTTGTCCCGCTGCTTGTACGTCGCGTCGACAGGTCTTCTTCAGGGACCGAGGTTTCGTCGTCAGAGCTTCGTCTGCTTCGCGTCGTGTTCGGCAGGTCTCGTCGCGTAGTCGTCGTCGGCGGCCGCGGAGGATCTTCGGCATTTCGTCGCACAGCAACCGCACCTCCATCGGTTGCTGCCCTTAGTTTCCCGGATACGGGCTAGGCGACCGGCCCCGGTTTGGGCCAGTGTGCTGCCGACGGTGCAGTGACATGTAGCGGCCGGGCGACGGCGAGCGGGAAGGTCGTCGTTCTTGCCACTGTGTTCCGGTCAGGTAGTCGTCGATGTCGCGAGGCCGTTCGCCTGGCCGCGGGCGCGGCGCGTTGACGGCGAATCCGCGTAGCCCCATCTGTCGGTACTGGCAGCGGCGGTACGTGTGGCCTGCCTCCCCGCAGTGGTAGCAGAGCGGGCGGTTGTCAGGGGCGCGCCAAACGTCGGTCTTTCGGGGGGTGTAGCTTTGGCCTGCAGGCGGGCGGGATGGCGTCAGAGGTGGCGGCGGTGTCTGGCGACGGAACTGCGATGGCGCGGGGCGTTGGTGATAGCCCGGAGTGGCGACAGCATGGCGTGCAACGGCAGCGTAGCTCATGGCTTCCGGCGCAGGTGGCGGCGGTGCAGCAACTCCCAGCGAATGCTGAATTTCCTCGCGAACGACGTCGGCTATGGAATGCACTTGGGATTGCGATGCAGGAAACATCTTTCGGAGCTCTTCGCGCACGACCGCCCTTATCGTCTCACGCAAGTCGTCGCAGCCCAGCGCATGTGCTTCCCCGTAGTTCGTCGTCGGCATACGGCGGTTGTATTGCCTCGTACGCATTTCTAGGGCCTTTTCAATCGTTGTGGGCTCCGAACTGAACTCCGCGACTGTCTTGGGCGGGTTGCGTACAAGTCCGGCAAAGAGCTCTTGCTTCACTCCCCGCATCAGGAAACGAAGCTTTTTTTCTTCTGACATAGCCGGGTCCGCGTGCCGGAACAGTCGGGTCATTTCTTCGGTGTACATCCCGATGCTTTCATTCGGGAGCTGTACACGGGTCTCCAACAGCGTTTCGGCTTTTTCCTTGCGGACGACACTGCCGAAGGTGTCCAAAAATGCGGCGCGAAAAAGGTCCCAGTTCGTCAGCGTGGCTTCTCTGTTCTCGAACCATGTGCGAGCGGTGTCTTCTAGCGCGAAATACACGTGCCGTAGTTTGTCTTCACTTGTCCAATTGTTGAAAACAGCGACCCGGTCGTACCTTTCCAGCCAGCTCTCTGGATCTTCGAGCGACGACCCGTGGAAGGTTGGCGGCTCCCGGGGCTGATGCAGCCGCATCGATGTTGGAGCTACTGGGTCGGTCATCGTCACAGTCGAGGTCAGGGTGTTAGGTTGCCTGGCGTTGCCGGGAAGAGGTCCGTACTCTGGCTTTAGTCCTTGCTGCCGGCGGCTAGTCCGACGATCCGGGTTTTCTTTGCCGTCGTCCTCCTCGCGGCTTGGGCTTTGGTCAGCGCTTCGCGGGGGCGTCCGGATCATGGAAGCAGCAGCACCTCCACCAGATGTCACGTGGTCGTGACGTCGACGAAGACAGCAGTCGGCGTTTGCAGGATGAAACTGTTTATTTGGCCGAACTTGTGGCCGAGAAACTGAGAACTAGAACTGCAGCAATACACGCTGTACAATGATAGCGGCGAACAGGGCGTCGTCCGTCGATCAACTGACCAGCGCTGAAGCGCGTCGGCATTTAAACATGTGCCGTCGAATATTCCAGCGTTATCGCTGGCTGTCGTGCAAATTCTAGAATAAGCGCGAGTGTGCGCGTCTTGCGCGCAATCTTAACAAAACGATCTACAATGATCGCGAAGGCTCTGGAACAATGAGGCGCAGTTCGCGCTGAGCGTTGCTGACAGTCTTTGTGGCCGAAAACCGAATACAGCAAAAGTAATAAAGAAACGTACGTGGCATTATGATCGTCCACCAGCATAAGCTATCCGCTGTGTTATGCAGTTATGCAATCTACACCACAATAACGTTGATATTGTACACTAGCTCTGTATCCTAGTTGCATTACGTGGCACTGGTGAGCTCAACGGCGCGGGTTCGACTCCCGCCCACAGTAGCCGCATTTCGATGAGGGCGAAATGCAAGAACACGTGTGTACTTGGGTTTATATCTACGCTAGAAAGCCCAGGTAGTCAGAATCAATCTGAAGTTGCACTACTGCATGACTCATAAGCATACCAATGATTGCATGTAAAACTCCAGAAAGTAATAAATACATTACAACCAAACATCACCACGGCACTGCGCAGAAGTAATTAAGAGTCCTTCCGAGATTTAGTTGCGCATTGTGAGACAGTTAATAAAATATGCTCGAAACTTTTAACACGAAAGTGTTTTAAGCCGGGGTCCACCAAGACTTCGGTGACTTATTTCCGTCACGGAAATGACGTCGAAAAAATACACACAATCAGATGGCAAGAAAAAAAGGTACCGTCAACGGGCATTGAACCCACGACCGCTCGGTCCGCAACAACAGATGCCGGGCACGCTATCCACTGCGCCACGGTCACAGACTCTGGAGGCTTTACGAACGCGCCTTTTATATCTACCACTCTCCCGGTCGGCTGGGTGGTGTTGACCTCTGGGAGTTGTAAGGTAAAGTAATTCGTCATTGCGGTGGCCTCCGCGACTAGCACCCGCTACGCGTTTACGCGTCCGCCTCATTCGGCGCGTTTTCAATAGAAGTTGAATTTTGTCAATGCCTTAACAAACCGCGAGGTGGCGACCTTTACCCAAGCGTCGTAAAAGCGTCGGCCTCGCTCAGCATCACGCTAATACAAACCAAAAATAGCTCTGCGACGCGCGCCTGCCTCACCTGCCTGTAACACCGCGTTTAATGCTCACGCGCTCGCCCCGAGAAAAATCGCGGCCGGGCTACCGGGGCGCCAAGACGCACTTTGCGTTTCCCTGTAGTGCGGCCGTGGTGTTCAATCACATTTTAACATGCCGCAGGATGGCGACCAAGTTCTGCGTCCAATATGCGACGCTCTTCTGGCTATCACACCTCGTTCTCTGATTACGCTTTCACCGTTAACTACTACAGCTACCACAAGGGTTTGTTTAATCATTTAACATGGACGTTAGTCGTCGAGATGGAGGTTTACCACCAATCATCAAACTGGGTGCATACACGTTAAACGGCGGCATTAGCTGCCAGACATCAATATACATTGTGCAAACTCTCTTATATCAATGTACAGTAAGCATTAGGTTACTTCTGTAAGGGCACGCTTTACTTTCGTGTTATTGCGATTCCCATGACGGAGGGATCAACCGTGTTTTTTTGCCATAAATAACTGTCTTTAAGGTCACAGAAGTTTACAAAAAGATATTGCAAAGGTTTAGAAGGCAGTGCTCAGTCGCATTAGCATTTGAATGTACGTTCAATGGGATCTTTAAAATTATATACAACTGATAAACAAATAGTAAATGCGGCGAGCTCTATTCGGAAGCACAGCTTCATTACTAGGCACGTTTACGTCGTCATGATGAGCGAGATAGTGTTCATAGGATGTGCTAGTGCTTTTCTTGTTTTTTTTTTCAGTATACCACCGATTAGCCCAAAATTTGTGTGAGCACACCTATTCGTGCTGTGTGTGATTAAATTAACGTGTCACATTTAGAGTGCCTACACCTATGAAGCCCATGATGTGAAAGTCTGTGCACTACTGCCCCGAAAAGCCTGGGAAATCGAAGTGGTAGCTAAAAATTACATGAATTTGACTTATGGACAGCCACACTGCAAGATTTTGCGCATTTCAAGCCGGAGTTTCGAAAAGTAGCAGGGAGGAAACATATTTCAGCTTCCAAGCACAAATATATTGACAAGTAAGTAACAGAAGTACAAATATGTAATACATATAATTTTTATACATCCATTATTGGCACAGGTTCACATTATGCTCCACCAGTTCATTTCGTGAGTGTTTGTTTGCATTAGATTGTATAAAGTCTATCGACATGTGTGTGCATTATAGAGACTGTGCTAAAGAACCGCTGAGAGGTCCTTTAGTGTTGTGTGCGAAGACTAAGAAAGATGTATAATGCATGCCTACAGCTTATTTTCTAAGCATTGTGCTTCCTGAATCTGTAAACACTCACCTTACTTCTCTATGTTCATTTAACGCTGATCTTCGGTGCATATCTTGCGGGATATTTGACACCTTCATTTTAACGCTAATAAACACATGAAAGGGGACAGGACAAGATAAAATGATGATGTCGTCAAGTGTTCACCAACTCTCCCAGCAACAAGTTCTTATTTTGCAGAATATCTTGTGTCAGCTGCGTTGTCTTCATAACACATCACCAGTTCAATTCCCTCTTGCGACAAATTCTAGCTGTAGAAACTGCGCAAATCAACTATAATGAGGTACAGAACAAGCCTGAAATATTTTCTTCGACCTGTCACCATAGGCATATCTACCGGGGGGGGGACAAGGGGGGCGCTAGCCCCCCCCCCCCCCCTCCCCACTGAGAAATGTTTGGGGGGACGGACAATAACCACTTTTCACAGTGGTTATTGTCGGACGCAGACTGGGAAACTGACAAGTCAGGCAAAGTTTTACTTGAACGCAGCAATAACGTATTTTGTAGTTAAATTTGTCATACAATTCTGCTGTGACCACTGTCCTCCGTGTGTCATGACCACGCACTGTAGGCAACCTGCGGTACGAGCTGCCTATTCCGCGCTTGTGCGTCTTGCGCTCGAGCATCGCAAAGGAGGCTATCGCTCAGCAGGGGCTCCATAAAGTTACAGCAATCTGTCATGATTTTATTTTGTTCTCTCTGGCCTGAAATTTAAGTAATCCTCCACGCAAATATGGGCGGGAACCAGTATTATAGCCCGGTCAAACGCTCTCCCTTTTCAGGTAATTCGGTTTCTTTCTTTGAAAACGAATAGAATCGCCCCTGCTCCATATTCAAGCTGCTGTAAGTTGATGTGTGCAGAAGTGTCCAGTATTTTAGTTGTGCCTAGCCAGGACAGCTAAAATAGATTCCCACTTTAGTCTTCTATTAGCCTGCTTCACTTGGCTTATCATTTGGTAGCCTGCAGCGATCGTGGCGGCTTGTAACAAGGCAGTGGACTCGAGCACATTGTGACGCCCAGCTTTCAAGTTTGTCCCGTTATTTGATCTACCGCACCAGAGATATGATCAGCGTCCACGGTTTTGTGGACTAAGAAGGCTGCCCGCATGCAAAGTATTGTGTCTGTTCGTAACAATGTTTATTTATCTCTCTACCTTTTTGTCAGCAACGACGAGTTCACAGAGAGGTGTACATGCGCAAAAACAGCTCAACGTCATTATTTTACAAATAAAAGTATCTATATTATGCACATATGAATCCATCTCGCCCGCCACTATAAGCAGCCGCTGCCAATGTGATTGGCGGGCAGCCTTCTCAAATTACGTTCAGAAAGAGACAATGTCTGGCTATTCCGAAAAAACGAGTTATTGTTCAGCACAGTAATGTGCTGCTTACTGTGCACATTCATTTTAACGCCGTGAGTTTTCGCAGAGTTGTGAGGTCGCGTAACAAGGAGGCGATATTATGGCACATTGAAAATTTTTGACGAATAGCAAAGAAACTATAACAAACAGTACGCCGTATTGAAAATAGTTTATTACTATTATTTTTTTACGCAGTCATGCGTACTAATTACGAAGTGGATCACTTAAGCGTCATTTGTTGCGTCGTTTAATGAACAAGTGCCGTGAGCATGACCCAGAAAATTTCGACCAATTATTAACAGCTAACGACCAATACGGAAGGAAACAATGCGGGGTAGTTTATAATGGCCCACATTTTTTCAAGGAAAATTTGAACTTACACAGTTTACGTGGGCTATTTACTTGGAGGAGCCGGAGGAAGGAGTAAAGTGCCTATCACCGCTTTTCCGTCCACCCCCGACCCAAGCTGGGAAAAGTAGGAGGGCAAGGAACGACACCTAGTATATAAATTCATAGTCATTTATAATCTTATAACTATACACAACCAGCTCAGTGTTGTTTGCCTAAGTATTAATCGACTGAACTTGGTCTTATTCTCAAGAAATACTTCATATTAGAGGGCTCTAACAGTAAAGAAATTGGCACTCGGCTTGTCCTCTGCCAAGTACCTTGCTTTGTCAGCCACATGTTTTGTTTAATAGGTGAGAATTTAAGGAACTAGCGTCATAGCAGGTTCTTAATACTCATAGTATCTGCAACGCCAAACTAAGACTGGGAAGTTTGCTGATGCAATGCTCAGAGGATCAGGTTAAATGTGGGTGTACGTTTTAAACTTCACGGTAATATTTCCAAAATGTTATTAAACACTGCTGTGTTCTTGTCGCGGTATAGGGCGGCCCAGCCTGCACAATCTGATTGGGCAGATTCTTCCTTGATTTATAACAAACAGTTCTGCAAAGCAAGTCATGTGATCAGCTCTATGAATATGAAAAATCACCTCAAATCATATATATATATATATATATATATATATATATATATATATATATATATATATATATATATATATATATATATATACGGCGGACAGAGCGAGCGACGCCAGCCCCCCCCCCCCCCCCACTCGCGAGCGAGTTGGTACGCCACTGCCTGTCACCTACATACATAATACCTATAGTATGGACTTACGGCAAAGAATTAAACATTCTAGCCTATCCCGTCGATACAGCGGGATATTGCTCCTTTGCAACGCATTCAAGGCGACATCGCAGATCGACAGAGACAGGGGCGTAGCCAAGGGGGGGGGGGGTTGGGGTTCAAACCCTCCCCGAAACTTTTTCAGTTTTGCTTGCGTGTGTATACACGCACACGTACAAACGCACGCACGAACATACATAAAGTATGGTTGAACCCCCCCCCCCCCCCCGAAAAAAATTACTGGCTACGCCCCTGGACAGAGATGCAGTACTGTATGCATCTGCGATTATTTGCGTAACAAATTTAGCAAAACTACATTGCTCTTACTGAACCAACTGTCTGTCGACGTTGCGCACGTTTTGTTTCTATTTCCACACCGCGCACTTACTTCAATATCACCACGACCTGGCAAGCGCCCGCAGAGCTAGTAGGAGACCTAAAGTGACCCTCTAACACTTTTGCAGACCTCACTGTTTTACATTTTTTACTTGCGGGTTGCGAAGACTGAAGGCTGAAGAGATTAGTGCAGCAAGAACGGCAGCGATAGGGGCACGCATTACCAAGTTGTTCAGCCTAGAACACTCAAAACACAACAAAATGGAGGCCTACCCTGAACTTGATTTTCTCGGGGTCACCTGACCGCGTTTCACTTGCCCTGTGACGTTTGATGGTGCCCCAATGAAATGAACTGAAAGATCCTACGTACGGGAAGCTTGCATACAATGTTGCCCGTTCTTTCCAACGTAATGATGACGCCGTTGCCATAGTAACAAACAGTGTGGTGCATGAAGAGTGATCTGCGCGGGCGAAACGACGCAGGTCGCGAACGCCTCTATCATGTTTTGTAGTTTTAGTCATCTTTCTTGTTGCGATGGTGTCTGTATCAACGCTCTTACATTTTTTCCCCTTCAGTCTCTTCAAGCAACGGCGCCTGGAGCGTTCCCGGCGCCGTTCCTCCAGCGCCGTGGCGTTCGGCGCATTCTTTTGCCGGGCGCTGCTGTTTTAAAGCTACAATGTCTAAGATCGTTAGTCTATTTGGTGTTCAGTGGAAAAAGCATGCTAAAGAAAAGCTATACCCGATAATCACCCCTTTTGTGATGCAACGCCGTGATTACTTCAAACGTTACATTTACCCAATCATACGCCTGCGCTCGTCTTCGTCATTTCCGCCCGCAATAGTTCTGGCGAGCGCCACTACACGTTGATGCGGGGCGGCAGCGATGTGGGCACTTTAAAAAAAGTGTTGGAAGGCCCCTAAAGGAACCCTGAAACGGCTTTCATGGCTTTGTACAAACCAAGTGGGCCGGTAGAGCAAGTCCTAAGGATCATTTACAAACTGATTAAGCTCTGTGCGTAAACTGTGTAATTTATTACAAGGCTTTAAAGCTGCGAATCGCCACCGATCACAGCGGCTCAGCCAAACGCGTTTTCAAACCGCCCACTTCAAGTGCGCGTCGTACTGGAAGCGCGACGTCACGCAGGCGGCTGATCTGATTGGATCCACAGTCCACGTCACAGGCAATCTTTTTCGACATAACTGCGAACAAATGTTGTTCGTGATCTTTTAAACTCCTTATAATTTGTTTTAGTTAAAAATCAGTTATTAATAAAGCGAACACAACTGCAATTTACAACTAGACTGCAGGACTTCCGGCGCACAGGGAACGTCGACTGCATGTGATACCACGCGCTCCATGTTGACGTGAGCTGCGCGACCAGTGTGTATCGCGAGTTTTTTGTCTGACATCAGGAATCGCCCTTGCTGCGTTGTGGGCTGCAAGTCCAGCGATTGGCGACAAGTGAAAATACGACATCGTGTGCCTTTGGAAGGCAGCAGGCACGCCGAGTGGCTGCAGCGCATCGGACTCTCTGTATCGGATCGACGGCAAGATATACGCATTTACGGTCGCCACTTTAGGCCGGAAGACTGCAAGCTCAGTTTCGTGTTTATGCAGCAATTTAGCCTCTTCTGAAGAGGTATCCCCTCAATGCCGACGCACTGCCGTCTTTGTTCCTTCTCGGTGAAAAGGTATGTTCACAATCGCTCCAGATCGTGTGCTGTGTGTGCATAGTGCGCGGTTCGCACGTGGGCACTCACAAAATTCCACGTAATCTCGTAAATTATAACTAACGACTCCGTCTCTTCAATGTAGTGTGGCCAGTTTCGCAATAATTATATATACACAGAATGCCCTCGCCGATTTGCGATTTCCAGCACTGATTAAAAATGACAGGGTACATGTGAATTGAAAACATTGCATGTGAAACCTCTGCACAAGTGTGTACGTCGTAGGGCCAGCTGGAAATCCCCGGTTCATGTGTGTGGTATGCGGTGTCGTATATAATGAGCTGAAATAAAACACCGCAATAGTGCCACTCGAGTGCGACGACGTTGACATAATACGGTCCGGGGAGTCTGGTCGTGGCGGATCAGGCGGATCACTGCTGCCACCCTCAGCAGGAAGCGCCGGATCGCGAAATGGCATGCCACTCTTAGGGGTGAAACCCATTTGTCGGCTCATTCGGCGCAACCGCTCTGCGAGGCCGGGGCCCATTCTGAGCAACTGTCTGAACTGCCGTGAAACAAATCACACGCTGCTCGGATGGCGCTCGCAGGAGACGGACGATCAGCCGAGCCAGCGGCCCAGCGCCTGACCCACCGGTGGCTACTGCGCTGGCTTCGACTTGCAGGAAGTAGACGACGCGACGGCACGCAAGCGTTCTCGCACGTCACATCGTGACGCGGAGCCTCTTGAAGGCGGAGCTTAGCCCCGAGTGCTCGAAGGAAACGTTGAGGGTGAAAGGCAGAGTGGAGGTAGAGGGAAGCTATATATTACACGTAGCACCCTTAAGAAAGGGTGTTTCGACTGAATTATGGTGCCAATGATTTGCTCCAGTCTTAGCAAAAACAAAATATCAAAAAACCGTTTCAGGCACCCTTTAACGGCAGGATAAGACCCTTGTCATGAAGCTACGCTATTCAACCCTTGACGCCGCAACACAATGACAGCTTAGAATAACTGCCAGTTGGGCGTGTTGGTATACATTCATGATGGTGAAGCGCTAAAAGAAACGGAGACTTATGAAGAACACAGCGCTGTGTTCTTCATAAGCCTCCGTTTCTTTTAGCGCTTCATCAACAATGACAGCAACGCTCGTTCAGCGATCTCCGTGTTCAATTATATGCACATATTTGGAAGCTTTAAGAGTGATTATACACGGATAAAAAGCTTTCAATATGTGACTTGTTTTGCTTGGACCTGACTGTAAACATTGCTTGTACCAGCTTGGGCACTCACAATAAACGATTCAAACCTGACTTGGTTGACGTTGTTTTTGCCAGTAGAGTCTAGTTTGGTCGCTTAGCGATAAGCGACCATTTTGCGCTACTCGATCACTGTAGTATTGTGTTTATTCTCATTGCGATTGACAATGAAGAAAATACCACAGTAGCGCGACCCAGCCATTCGTCTAATCATGATGATAGTACTTGCAGCGCCATCTCGCCTCCGGTTTACGACAGCGCCGGTACCTTTATTTTCTATTTGAGTTGTCTAAAGTGAGTGTAGATTTTCCATGATGTAGCCTTTTACGTCGAGCATAGATTCGGGCAGATGGCGCCCTCGAGGGCAATATCGCATTCTTCTGTGACGCACCGAGACCTGTTACGCCACAACTTTGAGACGCGATACACTGACGTGGTGCAATCACCCGAGACGACTCCGAGTCTTCGTGTTGTTCTCAGTCGATGACCTTCCGAAAGCGTTCTAATGTGGTTGGGCCCTGCCTCCAGGGCCGGAGGCACCTCACCTGGTTTTGAACTGTTTCCGTGATCTGCCCACATTTGACCAACCTACGACGTCATGTGATGATGTGATCATGTCACTTGACGTGGCGTCACAGTGACGTCATATGGGGATGTCACCACGTCGTGGTTATTTTTTCATTGCTCTCATCGCATTTTATGTTTTGGAAGAATTATTTTTTCATCGCTCGTGTTGTCCCCGACGCCGACGGTCAATTTTCGCGTTTGATGGGTCATCTAAGGCTTTCGCCTTAATAACCACTGTCAGCCGGAAGCACTAGTAGTTGTTGTTTTGGCACAATTTGACATGGTGGCGTGTTCAGTTCAGCGGCAAATGTTTGATGAGTCGGGTAACAAATCATAACCATTTAGGTTGGCAATACTAACGCAAAAATTCATGAATCAGCTGACCTCATCGCCTTTGCATTTTGCTATAATTAGCTTCGGTCGAGTTTCTTACGACACTGTGCAAATGATGGTGCATTGTTTTTTGCTACAGACTGCGCACTGCTGGCTTGCTCCACTACCAAGGTGAGTGTCGTAATCATCTTTTAATTAATGACGATGTGCCCACTTGGAAGTAGGCTTGTCGTTGTCACCTTGCGTGAAAAGTTGTTCACATAGTTCCTTTGGCAATGTTGAATGGAAGATGCCAACTAGACTTGCAAATAGCGCTCGGGTGAATAGGTATAACTCTTGCGAATCTAGTTACCACGAGCGAAAGCTGTGTTGCCGCAACCAGTGTGGCCTCCCTCTGCTTGTTTCAGCAGGCAACTTTGAGATTTCGCAGCCTGCCACCTATCTTCGCGGTGACGAGATTCAGCTTGCGCTGAAGCGCCCGCACAGGCGGCGCATGGCAAGAGTGAGCGACCGAGAGCCAGCGAGGTAGCCATTAGAAACCACCCAAGATTTTCCTGAGTTGTGCACGAATCTACAGCGGACGCGTTTGAAACGCGGCCCTCGCTCGTTTCCTTTCGTTACGCTCTGATCGTCGACTCCTGCTCGCCGTGCGAGGAGAAAAAGCAACGCGCACCTGCTAGAAGACACACAGACTCAATGTTGCTCGCCCGCCCGGGATGGCGGCAGGCACTTGTTGGAACATCAGCGCTGCAAAGTTCACAAAGACAAAGCGCAACTTATTTAATGAAACGAAAAGGCAAAACGGTGCTGGGCAAGGACATAAAATTGGAGGACACTGTGGGCAAACCATGGTCGACGTGCGTTTTTCTCTTGCAAGTTTACGCTAACAAAATGCCATGTCAGAATCGAAGTAAAACATGCGCGGCGATCAAAATTGTCTTGATATAATTGTGATGATTAACGTCTCAAAACCATGATATCATTTTGAGGGTAGCCCTATGGCGGGCTACGGAAATTTCGACTACCTAGGGTTCTTCAACGTGGACCGAAATTTACCTAAGTACACGGGCCTCAAGCATTTAAGCCTCCATCGAAAATGCGACCGCCGCGATTCGATCCCGCGACCTTCGGCCTAGCAGTAGAGCGCCATAACCACTAGACCACTGTGGCGGGTGAAAATTATCTTTGTTCCCATAGAAATGCCACCTACTTGCCTATAAATGTAATCAACGCACACGCCAAACTTCCGCGACAAGGTTCTCTACCCTTCTACAATTGCTCTTTTGATTTCAGTGACACAACTGTTCTGACATACATTAAAACAACAATTCAAACAACTGCTGTAGAAACACATGCAGAGAGGCAAGTGGTATTTCTAGAGAAACAAAGATTATTTTCATCGCCGCACATGTTTTATCTTAGATCCTGACATGGCATTTTGTAAACGTAAACTTCCAAGAGAAAAATGCGCGTGTTTTTACCATTGATAGCATTTATGTTTGCCCATGCGCGGTTTTTCTACAGTGCTCTATATTTTTGTGACTGTGCCCACCTCCTTTTTTTTTAGTATTTTCGTTCCGTGAAATCAGTTGTACGATGCGCTTCGTTTGTGTCATTCTTGTGGAACGTCTTCGTGAAATTTGCAGCGCTGCCTTTTTCACCCATTATGAACAGGAGCACGCGAGCGTGTGTTGGTAGTTTACTTTGGCCTAGTCACGTTGTACCGCAGCGGCGAGGCTCCTAGCGAAGGCAGCTGCGACGCCACTACGCAGCGGATTACGTGGCATGACGTCACGCTGGGTACACTAGCGCTCCGGTGGCTCAAGGTCGTTGCGACTCGACGAATGACCCTGGGAAAGAGAGGGGGTGGAGCTCTGCTGTAGACATCACTTGCACGCCAGCGTTTGTCACCGACCTTTGGGATCCAGCATTATGAATTCAATCGTGGCCTCCTTAGATTTACATTTGATCTGCGTTGATCCACACACTCATACTATATGGGCTCCTTTGATACGCAAAGGCAAGCTCCGCCATCCACAAGCGTTGTCTTGTCGCGTGAATGCGACACATGCGTAAGCTACTATATTCACTACGAGAAACACGTTTGGTGAAACTGCTGTCGACGCAGTTGCACAAAATAGATCCGATTCACTGATGTAGCCAGGGGTGGGGTTTAAACCCCCCGAAATTTTTCAGTTTTGTAGTGTGTATATGCCCGCACACACACAAACGCACGCACACGCATGCATAAAAGATGGTAGAACCCCGCAAAAAAACTTTGGCTACGCCACTGATCTGATTGTCTAAAAAATTCGGCAGATCCACGTACCGTGGGAGTCGATGTTATGCGAAGCATGCGGCGGGTAGGTGACTGTGGCGTAACTTTTTTACTGAGCGACCCGTTACAAAATGACGCTAAAATATGTTTAAATTTCTTACGCACACATATATATGTTGAAGAGCCGCACATGTCTCCCGAGAACGCACGCACGTTTCACGAACTCGTGTGCATGTGTGGAAGAAGTTCTCTACAGTTCTTGAACAAGGGCATCATCACCGTGATCAGTGAGCACCAGCAGCTGCTCATGACTTGTTATACGATCCGGTCGTGATCGTGGTGACGAGGGGTCCATGTGTAGTGAAGTACGTGGTATAGTAGATCTGTTGGAATTCCAGGATGCCTCGCTTCCTATACCTACACCCGTTCATTACGTCACATTTTAGCATAAAAAAGCGACACACGGCTCTTGCCTGCTTTGTGTGAACAAGGGACCCGTATGGGTCCCGAAACGTCTCTGTGTTTTCACCTTGACTTGGTCAGTGACCGCATCTACATCCTCATGCCTCGGTCATTTCGTCGACAAATCGGCTGCCGACAGAGCCGGCGACAAGTAGGAACCTGAAGCCACTCTTCGCGTTGGTGAGGTACAGGCCGTCGAGGCTGGTAGGCCTGGATAGTGCTACGTGGACCAACATCAGTGGATGGTGTTTGTCGTATTCGTAGACTACCTGGGCGTAGGTGGCCTACGTAGCCTAGTCTACAAAGCGGCTGTCACTCAATCTGGCATCATCCTCGGTCAGCATGAGGCCATCGCCCAGCCTCGTAAGAAATGAAGTGGACACTGCGTCGTTCTTGCGGACTAAGTGCAATTTACGGTGTGGTGATGTGGATATCATACGTAACTTTCGTTAAAGTATTCTTCCGGGGTCGAGCAATGCTTCAATATAGCTTGCTGAATCATATGAATACAAACGTAATGTTTATTAGACTGCTATAAAAGCGGAGCCAGCACTGGAACTAAAGACGTTAATCTGATATGCTGCATGTATCGTAGGAGTGCACATCGTAGGAGTATCAAGTGGTGTTTATTGCTTTCTTGTAAAATTAGATAGCAAGCACCACAGCCACAATTGACGTTGCACCGATATTACGCCTGTGTAGGCTGTTTTTCCAAACCAGTTTATAGACCTGGCATGGCTCAGTGGTAGAATACCTGATTGCCACGCAGAATGCTCGGGTTCGATTCCTGCAGGGATCCTAATTTTCATTCATTCCATTCCTTGAGTCAACGCTGCCATTGTTGGTTTTCCTTAACGCTCTAGCATTTAAGTTACCAGTGTCCGTTCTCGCCGTTCCTTGGTAGATATAAACTGTCAATCACCTGTGGCGCATACCCGTACACCGCGGCCCGTGGTAAACGGGTATGTGCCACACGTGTCTAGTGGAAATGGTTTGACGACGTACGCGACAGGATTTTAACGTTATTCATGTCATGACCCGGCAATCATATTCGTCAAATCCTCTTACCCTCCCATGCAAATTTTGGTCTTCACCAAGTTAAGGAGGCGATCATGAGAGCACCCAGACGTAGGCGGCTAGATAGATAGATAGATATATACATAGATAGAAACGCTCAAAGTGCCAGAGGTTCGCTAAGAAATGCTTCGCATTTAAAAAGTCAGCTTCACTAGAACGGTGAGGTAATGAATGCGATAGCAACATGTGGGATTGTTACACGAAGTAAGGCTAGCAGCTTTAGGAGCAATATGATTTGAAGTGAACATTAGCGCCATGAGCGGCGATGCCACTCATCAACAGACCAATACGTAGAGAGATGAACATGACTAGCAGCGTGAAGAATAATGCTGTTGATGACAAGCCGCTGCCATGGGCAGATCATTTTAGGCCATAAATCATGATGCCTTCCACATGTACGAAAGGCAGCGGCCCACCGTTCTCATGCTCAAGCATAATGGCTGTAGGATTACGTCAGTGTATATTATTTAAAGGGGTCGTGAAACGTTTTCCGAAAATTTTCAACTACGTGTATATTCGGAATGCTGGCCGTCCATTCAATACTATTCCTCGACTCGTTTCATCATCCGGGTTCATTTAATAGCTGTAAAAGCACAATTACGATGCACTTCTCACGTTCCCCTCAACTATACAGCTGACATCACTTTAAGTCAGCCAATGAAAAGTCTCTGTCGTCGACAAAACATGGCGACGCAGAGACGTTTGCTGAGCCATAGTTGGCCGAGGTTCGTAGCATCATACTGTAGCATCATACGCAGTAAAGACGTCACCGTAACGCCTTTAAGATTTTATGACACACACGGTTGGCATAGCGAGGACTAAGCCACCCAAAACACGCCGTAAAACATGGCGACGCAGAGACGTTTGCTGAGCCATAGTTGGCCGAGGTTCGTAGCATCATACTGTAGCATCATACGCAGTAAAGACGTCACCGTAACGCCTTTAAGATTTTATGACACACACGGTTGGCATAGCGAAGACTAAGCCACCCAAAACACGCCGTAAAACACAACGCAACCAGAAAGAAAAAACTGGGACGCTGCACCAAGCGAGCGAAGGCAAGAATACACACGCGACGGAGCCCGGATGTACTTGAAAGCGGAAGCAAGCAGATCACATGCTGTATGTGCAGTGTGCACAGTATATAACTCAGAGCGCAAAAGTTGCTCTCATATTTGTTTCTTTTCTTGGTTTCTATAAATCTATTATTTTAGAGCAAATCAAAGCTAACGCAGTGTTTATAACTTCCCTTACCATGACGTCACGATAAGAGAAGTTAGTGCCTAAGGTGGCCGCTAGTTCCGCACAGTCGTTTGGTAGCTCAATTAAACTGCGATTTCAAACGGGCGTCATTAATTACAGACTGAATATTGCGCCGAAATATTTCGGAATCAGCATGTCTAATCCTTGTTAAAGCAGGAAAAACTACAACCGGGCCGCTTCATTTTCTTTTCACGACCCCTTTAATGCCACGGAACTCTGTCGGCGTGTGTTGGAGAACTTAAGAAACCCTGAAATGTTTTTTTGACATTTTGTCAGCGTTTAGGCTATGGCATCGTGAAATTATTAGTACCATAAATTAAGCGACCCACCTTGTATCAAGACAGCTACGGGCTATTATATTGTCACAGGTATGCAAATGTCACTCCGGCACGGCCGCTGAAATGACACCTAATGGAGGAAGACGACAACGTTGCTGTTGCGGGTCTGAGTCTGGAGCTGCCCTGTTGGCCTGCAATTCTTTGCGCTCTGCGCAGCGCAAGCTCGATCAGTGTTGCTGAATAAATCCTCCCCGTATCATGTTTGAAGTGCGGAGCCCTTTAAGGGGAGCCAGGCTGTCGTCGTAGCTTGGCCTAACGCTGGCAAAGCATAGCCATCTGAGAGCAGTCTTGTTCTTCTTGGAGTGCCTTCACGATGATATTAACGCAGGCAAAACCACATATAGCATACTCACCTGTAGCATACTGAAAGCGCGCTGGCACCAAACAAAATTCTTCTTCATTTTGGTCTTGGGGCGCCTCGATGACGATACTAACGCAGGCAAAACCACATATAGCATGGTCACCTGTAGCATACTGAACGCGCGGTGGCGCCAAACAAAAGTCTTCTTCCTTTTGTTCTTGGGGCGCCTCGATGACGATACTAACGCAGGCAAAACCACACATAGCATAGTCACCTGTAGCATACTGAACGCGCGGTGGCGCCAAACAAAAGTCTTCCTCCTTTTGTTCTTGGTTCGCCTTGATGACGATATTAACGCAGGCAAAACCATATATAGCATAGTCACCTGTAGCATACTGAACGCGCGGTGGCGCCAAACAAAAGTCTTCTTCCTTTTGTTTTTGGTTCGCCTTGATGACGATATTAACGCAGGCAAAACCATATATAGCATAGTCACCTGTAGCATACTGAACGCGCGGTGGCGCCAAACAAAAGTCTTCTTCCTTTTGTTCTTGGGGCGCCTCGATGACGATACTAACGCAGGCAAAACCACATATAGCATAGTCACCTGTAGCATACTGAACGCGCGGTGGCGCCAAACAAAAGTCTTCTTCCTTTTGTTCTTGGGGCGCCTCGATGGCGATATTAACGCAGGCAAAACCATATATAGCATAGTCACCTGTAGCATACTGAACGCGCGGTGGCGCCAAACAAAAGTCTTCCTCCTTTTGTTCTTGGTTCGCCTTGATGACGATATTAACGCAGGCAAAACCATATATAGCATAGTCACCTGTAGCATACTGAACGCGCGGTGGCGCCAAACAAAAGTCTTCTTCCTCTTGATGACGATATTAACGCAGGCAAAACCATATATAGCATAGTCACCTGTAGCATACTGAACGCGCGGTGGCGCCAAACAAAAGTCTTCTTCCTCTTGATGATGATATTAACGCAGGCAAAACCATATATAGCATAGTCACCTGTAGCATACTGAACGCGCGGTGGCGCCAAACAAAAGTCTTCTTCCTTTTGTTCTTGGGGCGCCTCGATGACGATATTAACGCAGGCAAAACCATATATAGCATAGTCACCTGTAGCATACTGAACGCGCGGTGGCGCCAAACAAAAGTCTTCTTCCTTTTGTTTTTGGTTCGCCTTGATGACGATATTAACGCAGGCAAAACCATATATAGCATAGTCGCCTGTAGCATACTGAACGCGCGGTGGCGCCAAACAAAAGTCTTCTTCCTTTTGTTTTTGGTTCGCCTTGATGACGATATTAACGCAGGCAAAACCATATATAGCATAGTCACCTGTAGCATACTGAACGCGCGGTGGCGCCAAACAAAAGTCTTCTTCCTTTTGTTCTTGGGGCGCCTCGATGACGATACTAACGCAGGCAAAACCACATATAGCATAGTCACCTGTAGCATACTGAACGCGCGGTGGCGCCAAACAAAAGTCTTCTTCCTTTTGTTCTTGGGGCGCCTCGATGACGATACTAACGCAGGCAAAACCACACATAGCATAGTCACCTGTAGCATACTGAACGCGCGGTGGCGCCAAACAAAAGTCTTCTTCCTTTTGTTCCTGGGGCGCCTCGATGGCGATATTAACGCAGGCAAAACCACACATAGCATAGTCACCAGTAGCATACTGAACGCGCGGTGGCGCCAAACAAAAGTCTTCCTCCTTTTGTTCTTGGTTCGCCTTGATGACGATATTAACGCAGGCAAAACCATATATAGCATAGTCACCTGTAGCATACTGAACGCGCGGTGGCGCCAAACAAAAGTCTTCTTCCTTTTGTTTTTGGTTCGCCTTGATGACGATATTAACGCAGGCAAAACCATATATAGCATAGTCGCCTGTAGCATACTGAACGCGCGGTGGCGCCAAACAAAAGTCTTCTTCCTTTTGTTTTTGGTTCGCCTTGATGACGATATTAACGCAGGCAAAACCACATATAGCATAGTCACCTGTAGCATACTGAACGCGCGGTGGCGCCAAACAAAAGTCTTCTTCCTTTTGTTCTTGGTTCGCCTTGATGACGATATTAACGCAGGCAAAACCACATATAGCATAGTCACCTGTAGCATACTGAACGCGCGGTGGCGCCAAACAAAAGTCTTCTTCCTTTTGTTCTTGGGGCGCCTCGATGACGATATTAACGCAGGCAAAACCACACATAGCATAGTCACCTGTAGCATACTGAACGCGCGGTGGCGCCAAACAAAAGTCTTCTTCCTTTTGTTCTTGGGGCGCCTCGATGACGATATTAACGCAGGCAAAACCACATATAGCATAGTCACCTGTAGCATACTGACCGCGCGCTGGCGCCAAACAAAAGTGTTCTTCCTTTTGTTCTTGGTTCGCCTTGATGACGATATTAACGCAGGCAAAACCACATATAGCATAGTCACCTGTAGCATACTGAGCGCGCGCTGGCGCCAAACAAAAGTGTTCTTCCTTTTGTTCTTGGGGCGCCTCGATGACGATATTAACGCAGGCAAAACCATATATAGAATAGTCACCTGTAACATACTGAGCGCGCGCTGGCGCCAAGCAAAAGTGTTCGTCATTTTGTTCTTCGGGCGCCTTGATGACGATATTAAAGCAGGCAAAACCACATATAGCATAGTCACCTGTAGCACACTGAACGCGCGCTGGCGCCAAACAAAAGTGTTCGTCATTTTGTTCTTGGTTCGCCTTGATGACGATATTAACGCAGGCAAAACCACATATAGCATAGTCACCTGTAGCATACTGAACGCGCGCTGGCGCCAAACAAAAGTCTTCTTCCTTTTGTTCTTGGTTCGCCTTGATGACGATATTAACGCAGGCAAAACCACATATGGCATAGTCACCTGTAGCATACTGAGCGCGCGCTGGCGCCAAACAAAAGTGTTCGTCATTTTGTTCTTCGGGCGCCTTGATGACGATATTAACGCAGGCAAAACCACATATAGCATAGTCACCTGTAGCATACTGAACGCGCGGTGGCGCCAAACAAAAGTGTTCGTCATTTTGTTCTTGGTTCGCCTTGATGACGATATTAACGCAGGCAAAATCACATATAGCATAGTCACCTGTAGCATACTGAACGCGCGCTGGCGCCAAACAAAAGTCTTCTTCCTTTTGTTCTTGGTTCGCCTTGATGACGATATTAACGCAGGCAAAACCATATATAGAATAGTCACCTGTAACATACTGAGCGCGCGCTGGCGCCAAGCAAAAGTGTTCGTCATTTTGTTCTTCGGGCGCCTTGATGACGATATTAAAGCAGGCAAAACCACATATAGCATAGTCACCTGTAGCACACTGAACGCGCGCTGGCGCCAAACAAAAGTGTTCGTCATTTTGTTCTTGGTTCGCCTTGATGACGATATTAACGCAGGCAAAACCACACATAGCATAGTCACCTGTAGCATACTGAACGCGCGCTGGCGCCAAACAAAAGCCTTCTTCCTTTTGTTCTTGGTTCGCCTTGATGACGATATTAACGCAGGCAAAACCATATATAGAATAGTCACCTGTAACATACTGAGCGCGCGCTGGCGCCAAGCAAAAGTGTTCGTCATTTTGTTCTTCGGGCGCCTTGATGACGATATTAACGCAGGCAAAACCACACATAGCATAGTCACCTGTAGCATACTGAGCGCGCGCTGGCGCCAAACAAAAGTGTTCTTCCTTTTGTTCTTGGTTCGCCTTGATGACGATATTAACGCAGGCAAAACCACATATAGCATAGTCACCTGTAGCATACTGAACGCGCGCTGGCGCCAAACAAAAGTGTTCTTCCTTTTGTTCTTGGTTCGCCTTGATGACGATATTAACGCAGGCAAAACCACATATAGCATAGTCACCTGTAGCATACTGAACGCGCGGTGGCGCCAAACAAGTCTTCTTCCTTTTGTTCTTGGGGCGCCACGATGACGATATTAACGCAGGCAAAACCATATATAGAATAGTCACCTGTAACATACTGAGCGCGCGCTGGCGCCAAGCAAAAGTGTTCGTCATTTTGTTCTTCGGGCGCCTTGATGACGATATTACACCAGGCAAAACCACATATAGCTAGTCACCTGTAGCACACTGAACGCGCGCTGGCGCCAAACAAAAGTGTTCGTCATTTTGTTCTTGGTTCGCCTTGATGACGATATTAACGCAGGCAAAACCACATATAGCATAGTCACCTGTAGCATACTGAACGCGCGCTGGCGCCAAACAAAAGTCTTCTTCCTTTTGTTCTTGGTTCGCCTTGATGACGATATTAACGCAGGCAAAACCACATATAGCATAGTCACCTGTAGCATAAAGAGCGCGCGCTGGCGCCAAACAAAAGTCTTCTTCCTTTTGTTCTTGGTTCGCCTTGATGACGATATTAACGCAGGCAAAACCACATATAGCATAGTCACCTGTAGCATACTGAACGCGCGCTGGCGCCAAACAAAAGTCTTCTTTCTTTTGTTCTTGGTTCGCCTTGATGACGATATTAACGCAGGAAAAACCACATATAGCATAGTCACCTGTAGCATACTGAACGCGCGCTGGCGCCAAACAAAAGTCTCCTTCCTTTTGTTCTTGGTTCGCCTTGATGACGATATTAACGCAGGCAAAACCACATATAGCATAGTCACCTGTAGCATACTGAACGCGCGCTGGCGCCAAACAAAAGTCTTCTTCCTTTTGTTCTTGGTTCGCCTTGATGACGATATTAACGCAGGCAAAACCACATATAGCATAGTCACCTGTAGCATACTGAACGCGCTGCTGGCGCCAAACAAAGTCTTCTTCCTTTTGTTCTTGGTTCGCCTTGATGACGATATTAACGCAGGCATAACCACATATAGCATAGTCACCTGTAGCATACTGACGCGCGTGCTGGCGCCAAACAAAAGTCTTCTTCCTTTTGTTCTTGGTTCGCCTTGATGACGATATTAACGCAGGCAAAACCACACATAGCATAGTCACCTGTAGCATACTGAACGCGCGCTGGCGCCAAACAAAAGTCTTCTTTCTTTTGTTCTTGGTTCGCCTTGATGACGATATTAACGCAGGCAAAACCACATATAGCATAGTCACCTGTAGCATACTGAACGCGCGCTGGCGCCAAACAAAAGTCTTCTTCCTTTTGTTCTTGGTTCGCCTTGATGACGATATTAACGCAGGCAAAACCACATATAGCATAGTCACCTGTAGCATACTGAACGCGCGCTGGCGCCAAACAAAAGTCTTCTTCCTTTTGTTCTTGGTTCGCCTTGATGACGATATTAACGCAGGCATAACCACATATAGCATAGTCACCTGTAGCATACTGAACGCGCGATGGCGCCAAACAAAAGTCTCCTTCCTTTTGTTCTTGGTTCGCCTTGATGACGATATTAACGCAGGCAAAACCACATATAGCATAGTCACCTGTAGCATACTGAACGCGCGCTGGCGCCAAACAAAAGTCTTCTTTCTTTTGTTCTTGGTTCGCCTTGATGACGATATTAACGCAGGCAAAACCACATATAGCAGATCACCTGTAGCATACTGAGCGCGCGCTGGCGCCAAACAAAGTCTTCTTCCTTTTGTTCTTGGTTCGCCTTGATGATATTAACGCAGGCAAAACCACATATAGCATAGTCACCTGTAGCATACTGAGCGCGCGCTGGCGCCAAACAAGTGTTCGTCATTTTGTTCTTGGTTCGCCTTGAT
>NC_051176.1:322449251-322490734 GCF_013339695.2 Rhipicephalus sanguineus | reverse complement strand
TAAAGATGGTAATTCTAGAATAGTCTTCATCAAATGATGCTGGCGGTCCTGTTCGATGAAATGAAATCGTGTGGAATTGTTTTGAATTTTCTGCTGCGCTGACTGGGTCCCAACTGAGGCTGATACTCTAGTTTAGGCCGATAAGTGTTTTGTACAAAATTAGCTTGAGGAAGAATTGTGGTGCCTGTGAAAGATTGTCGGAGATACGCAGTGATCTGTTAGCTGCTTAGGATGTGTGGGCCTGTTGGTACATACTTAGAAACGAGGAACCGGCTTACGGACACGTACACAAGAAGACAAGACTACAGCGAGTGTCTGTCGTGTTCTCTTCTTTGTCTCGTCCGTAAGCTTTGCTTGAGGATGTGCAGGCCTGTTGGTACATACTTGAAGAAACGAGGACCGGCTTACGGACACGCACAAGAAGACAAGCCTACAGCGAGTGTCTGTCGTCTTCTTTCTTGTGTACTCGTCCGTAAGCTTTGCTTGAGGATGTGCAGGGCCTGTGTGGTACATACTTGAAGAAACGAGGAACCGGCTTACGGACACGTACACAAGAAGACAAGACTACAGCGAGTGTCTGTCGTCTTCTCTTCTTGTGTACGTCCGTATGCCTGGTTTTCTCGCTTCTCAGCTTTGCTTGTTAGGTACAGTGGCGGTCAAATTTTGCGGACCACGGGAGCGCATGCCAGACAGCACGGAGGCGCCTTATCACGACTACTTGCGAAGCTCTAGAGCGCGCCGCGCGCATGCGCATCCTTGTTACCTACCGGCCTTCTCGTTCGCTCGCTTCAAGTGCGCGGGCGCCGGAAAGCCAGAGAAATCGGAAGGTGCCGCTTCTGCAGTCGCCGCGGAAGCACCGAGCGGTGATACCACGACGAAAATATGTAACTTGTACTGGCAGCGCTCGGTGCGCGCTGCACTCTGCGCTTTGTTTCCAGACGCTTCGCAGCGTCGAAAAATGCTTTGCGTCAGTTTGTCTCAATCGACAAGTGTGATAACGACATATAAGCAGCTTCCATTCGCGGAACCTCATGCATGCTGCAATTTTTTTTTTGTGGTGCTCGTGCACTATCATGCGCCCGTTGATATACGCTATAAAAGAAAAAACTTGGCGTCGACCGGTTTGTAGCACAAACCTACAAAGAAACACACATGGGTTAAAAATTGAGAAGAAAATCTTCAAATGACGAAAAAATTGTCCAGCCCAGGACGAAGTTTCGCCAAGTAGAAAAGTTTTCTTTAGGCAAATCGCTCGGGGCTTCCGCGGTGACTGCAGCAGCGGCACCTTGCACTTCTCTGGCGTTCTGGTGCGCGCGCACTTGAAGCGAGCGACGATCAGGCCGGCAGGTAAACAAGGATGCGCGTGCGCAGTGTGCGCTCTAGAGCTTCGCAAGCAGCCGTTAGAAGGCGCCTCGGCTGTCTGCCACGCGCTCCCGTGGTCCGCAAATTTTGGACCGCCACTGTACGCAATGTACGGTGGCGGTGTGATATAAGCGTTGCGTGGTTGAAGGTGCGCAATCTCGAGATCCTTTGCTGTGCTCGTTCATCCAGTGCTTCTGGGTTTTTTTTCTATTTTTACGGCAAATTATACTGAGCAATCCAGCCGGCCTCACCAGAGATAAGCGTTGCGTGGTTGAAGGTGCGCAATCTAGAAGATCTTCGCTATGCTCGTTATCCAGTTGCTCGAGGATTTTTTTCCATTTTTACGGCAAATGTTTCTGAGCAATCCAGCCGGCCTCCCCAAGAGATAAGCGTTGCGTGGTTTAGGTGCGCAATCTAGAAGATCTTTCGCTGTGCTCGTTCATTCAGCTACTTCAGGTTTTCTTTTCTATTTTACGGCAAATGTCTGAGCGATCCAGCCGACTCCCCAAGAGATAAGCGTGGCTAGGTTGAACGTGCGCAATCTAGAAGATCTTTCGCTATGCTCGTTCATCCAGTTGCTCGATGGGAGTTTTTTTTCCATTTTACGGCAAATGTTTCTGAGCAATCCGACCGGCCTCACCAAGAGATAGCGTTGCGTGGTTGAAGGTGCGCAATCTAGAGATCTTTCGCTATGCTCGTTCATCAGTTGCTGATAGGTTTTTTTTTTTCCATTTTACGGCAAATGTTTCTGAGCTCCAGCCGGCCTCCCAAGAGATAAGCGTTGCGTGGTTGAAGGTGCGCATTTAGAAGATCTTTCGCTAAGGTCGTTCATCCAGTGTGCTTTATGGGATTTTTTTCCTTTTACGGCAAATGTTTCTGAGCAACCAGCCTGCCTCCCCAAAGAGATAAGCGTTGCGGGTGAGGTGCGCAATCAAGAGATCTTCGCTGTGCTCGTTCATCCAGTTGCTCCGATGGGATGTTTTTTTTTTTTTTTACGGAAAATGTTTCTGAGCAATCCAGCCGCCTCACCAAGAGATAACGGTGCGTGGTTGAAGGTGCGCATCAGAAGATCTTTCGCTATGCGTCATCAGTGCCTCCCGATGCTCGAGTTTTTTTTTTTTTCATTTTACGGCAAATGTTTCTGAGCAATCCAGCCGGCCTCCCCGAGAGATAAGCGTTGCGTGGTTGAAGGTGCGCCACCTCGAAGCTCCTTCGCTATGCTCGTTCATCCAGTTGCTTCTTGGGTTTTTGTTTCTATATTTACGGCAAATGATTCTGAGCAATCCAGCCGGCCTCCCCAAGAGATAACCGTTGCGTGGTTGAAGGTGCGCAATCTAGAAGATCTTTCGCTATGCTCGCTCATCCAGTTGCTCGATGGATTTCTTTTTTTCATTTTAACGGCAAATGTTCCTGAGCAATCCAGCCGGCCTCACCAAGAGATAAACGTTCCGTGGTTGAGGTGCGCAATCAAGAAGATCTCTCGCTATGCTGTCTCATCCAGTTGCTTCTTGGTTTTTGTTTTCTATTTTACGGGAATGATTCGAGCAATTTCCAGCGGCCTCCCAAAGAGATAAGCGTGCGTGGTTGAAGGTGCGCAATCATAGAAGATCTTTCGCTAAGCTCGTTCATCCATTGTTTAGTTGGGCTATTTTTTTTCCTTTACGGCAAAATGTTTGAGCAATCCAGACCGGCTCCCAAGAGATAAGCGTTGCGTGGTTGAAGGTGCGCAATCAAGAAGATCTTTCGCTATGCTGTTCATCCAGTGCTTGATGGGATTTTTTTTCTATTTTACGGCAATGTTTCTGAGCAATCCAGCCGGCCTCACCAAGAGATAAGCGTTGCGTGGTTGAAGGTGCGCAATCTAGAAGATCTTCGCTATGCTCGTTCATCCAGTTGCTCGATGGGATTTTTTTTCCATTTTACGGAAATGTTTCTGAGCAAATCAGCCGGCTCTCACGAGAGATAAAGCGTTGCGTGTTTGAAGGTGCGCAATCAAGAAGCTTCTTTCGCTGTGTCATCCAGTTGCTCAATGGGGTTTTTTTTTCTATTTACGGCAAATGTTTCTGAGCAATCCAGCCGGCCTCCCCAAGAGATAAGCGTTGCGTGGTGAAGGTGCGCAATCTAGAAGATCTTTCGCTGTGCTCGTTCATCCAGTTGCTCTGGGGTTTTTTTCATTTTACGCAAATGTTCTGAGCAATCCAGCGGCCTCACCCAAGAGATAAGCGTTGCGTGGTTGAAGGTGCGCAATCGAAGATCTTTCGCGATGGCGTTTCATCCAGTTGCTTCTGGGATTTTTTTCATTTTACGGGCAAATGGTTCGAGCAATCCAGCCGGCCTCCCAAGAGATAAGCTGCGTGGTGAAGGTGCGCAATCTAGAAGATCTTCGCTATGCGTTCATCCAGTTGCTCGATGGGATTTTTTTTTTCCATTTTACGGCAAATGTTTGAGCAATCCAGCCGGGCCTCACCAAGAGATAAGCGTGCGTGGTGAAGGTGCGCAATCTAGAAGATCTTTCGCTATGCGTCGTTCATCCAGTTGCTTGAGGGGATTTTTTTCCATTTTACGGCAATGTTTCTGAGCAATCCAGCCGGCTCACGAGGATAAGCGTTGCGTGGTTGAAGGTGCGCAATCAAGAAGATCTTTCGCTGTGGCGTTCATCCAGTTGCTCAATGGATGTTTTTTTTCTTTTTACGGGCAAATGTTTTGAGAATCCAGCCGGCCTCACCAAGAGATAAGCGTTGCGTGGTTGAAGGTGCGCCATCTCGAAGCTCCTTCGCTATGCTCGTTCATCCAGTTGCTCTTGGGTTTTGTTTTCTATTTACGGCAAATGATTCTGAGCAATCCAGCGGCCTCCCCAAGAGATAACCGTTGCGTGGTTGAAGGTGCGCAATCTAGAAGATCTTTCGCTGTGCTCGTTCACCAGTTGCTCGATGGGATTTTTTTTTCATTTTACGGCAAAATGTTTCTGAGCAATCCAGCCGGCCTCACCAAGAGATAACGTTGCGTGTTTGAAGGTGCGCAATCAAGAAGTCTTTCGCTATGCTGTGTCTCCAGTTGCTCGATGGATTTTTTTTCATTTTACGGCAAATGATTCTGAGCAATCCAGCCGGCCTCCCCAAGAGATAAGCGTTGCTAGTGGTTGAAGGTGCGCAATCTAGAAGATCTTTCGCTATGCTCGTTCATCCAGTTGCTTCTTGGATATTTTTTCCATTGTTACGGCAAATGTTTCTGAGCAATCCAGCCGGCCTCACCAAGAGATAAGCGTTGCGTGGTTGAAGGTGCGCAATCAAGAAGATCTTTCGCTGTGCTCGTTCATCCAGTTGCCGAGGATGTTTTTTTTTTTCTTTTTACGGCAAATGTTTCTGAGCAATCCAGCCGGCCTCACCAAGAGAAAGCGTGCGTGGTTGAAGGTGCGCCACCAGAAGATCTTTCGCTATGCTCGTTCATCCAGGCTTCCTTGGTTTTTGTTTTCTATTTTACGGCAAATGTTCTGAGCAATCAGCCGGCCTCCCAAGAGATAACCGTTGCGTGGTTGAAGGTGCGCAATCTAGAAGATCTTTCGCTAGCTCGTTCATCCAGTTGTTCTTGGGTTTTTTTTTTTTTTACGGCAAATGATTCTGAGCAATCCAGCCGCCTCACCAAGAGATAGCGTTGCGTGGTTGAAGGTGCGCAATCTAGAAGATCTTCGCTATGCTCGTTCATCCAGTGCTCTTGGGGATTTTTTCATTTTACGGCAAATGTTTCTGAGCAATCCACACGGCTCACCAAGAGATAAGCGTTGCGTGGTTGAAGGTGCGCAATCTAGAAGATCTTTCGATCGTCGTTCATCCAGTGCTTGATGGATTTTTTTTCCTTTTACGGCAATGTTTCTGAGCAATACAGCCGGCCTCACCAAGAGATAAGCGTTGCGTGGTTGAAGGTGCGCATTTAGAAGATCTTCGCTATGCTCGTTCATCCAGTTGTCGATGGATTTTTTTTCATTTTACGGCAAATGTTTCTGAGCAATCCAGCCGGCCTCCCAAGAGATAAGCGTCGTTGCGTGGTGAAGGTGCGCAATCAAGAAGATTCTTTCGCTGTGGTTCATCAGATGCTCAAGGGATGGTTTTTTTCTTTTTACGGCAAATGTTTCTGAGCAATCCAGCGCCAGCTCACCAAGAGATAAACGTTGCGTGGTTGAAGGTGCGCAATCTCGAAGCTCCTTCGCTATGCTCGTCATTCAGTTGCTTCTTGGGTTTTTGTTTTCTTTTACGGCAAATGATTCTGAGCAATCCAGCCGGCCTCCCAAGAGATAACCCGTTGCGTGGTTGAAGGTGCGCAATCTAGAAGATCTTTCGCTGTGCTCGTTCATCCAGTTGCTCGATGGGATTTTTTTCATTTTACGGCAAATGTTTCTGAGCAATCCAGCCGGCCTCACCAAGAGATAAACGTTGCGTGGTTGAAGGTTCGCAATCAACAAGGTCTTTCGCTATGCTGTCATCCAGTTGCTCGATGGATTTTTTCCATTTTACGGCAAATGATTCTGACCAATCCAGACGACCTCCCCAAGAGATAAGCGTTGCTAGGTTGAAGTGCGCAATCTAGAAGATCTTTCGCTATGCTCGTTCATCCAGTTGCTCGATGGATATTTTTTCCATTTTACGGCAAATGTTTTTCCTGAGCAATCCCGCCGGCCTCACCAGAGAGATAAGCGTTGCTGGTTGAAGGTAGGCAATCAAGAAGATCTTTCCTTATGCTGTGTCATCCAGTTTGCCTCGATGGCGAATTTTTTTTTCTATTTTACGGCAAATGGTTCTGAGCAATCAGCAGGCCTCCCCGAGAGAATAAGCGTTGCGTGTTGAAGGTGCGCCATCTCGAAGCTCCTCGCTATGCTCGTTCATCCAGGTTGCTTCGTGGGTTTTTGTTTTCTATTTTACGGCAAATGATTCTGAGCAATCCAGCCGGCCTCCCCAAGAGATAACCGTTGCGTGGTTGAAGGTGCGCAATCTAAGAAGATCTTTCGCTAGTGCTCGTTCATCCAGTTGCTCGAATGGGATGTTTTTTTTTTCATTTTACGGCAAATGTTTCTGAGCAATCCAGCCGGCCTCACCAAGAGATAAACGTTGCGTGGTTGAAGGTGCGCAATCTAGAAGATCTTTCGCTATGCTCGTTCATCCAGTTGCTTCTTGGGTTTTTGTTTCATTTTACGGAAATGATCTGAGCAATCCAGCCGGCCTCCCAAGAGATAAGCGTTGCGTGGTTGAAGGTGCGCAATCTAGAGATCTTTCGCTATCCTCGTTCATCAGTTGCTTCTTGGGTCTTTTTTTATTTTACGGCAAAATGTTTTGAGCAATCCAGCCCGCCTCACCAGAGGTAAGCGTTGCGTGGTTGAAGGTGCGCAATTTAGAAGATCTTTCGCTATGCTCGTTCATCCAGTTGCTGATGGGATTTTTTTTTCATTTTACGGCAAATGTTTCTGAGCAATCGAGCCGGCCTCACCAAGAGATAAGCGTTGCGTGGTTGAAGGTGCGCAAACTAGAAGATCTTGCGCTATGCTCGTTCATCCAGTTGCTTGATGGGAGTTTTTTTCCATTTTACGGCAAATGTTTCTGAGCAACCCAGCCGGCCTCCCGAGAGATAAGCGTTGCGTGGTTGAAGTGCGCAATCAAGAAGATCTTTCGCTATGCCGTGTCATCCAGTTCCTCAATGGGATTTTTTTTCTATTTTACGGCAAATGTTCTGAGCAATCAGCCAGCCTCCGAGAGATAAGCGTTGCGTGGTTGAAGGTGCGCCATCTCGAAGCTCCTTTCGCTATGCTCGTTCATCCAGTTGCTCGATGGGATTTTTTTTCCATTTTACGGCAAATGTTCGAGCAATCCAGCCGGCCTCACCAAGAGATAAGCGTTGCGTGGTCTAAGGTGCGCAATCAAGAGATCTTTCGCTGTGCTCGTTCATCCAGTTGCTCATGGGATGTTTTTTTTCTTTTTACGGCAAATGTTTTCTGAGCAATCCAGCCGGCCTCACCAAGAGATAAACGTTGCGTGGTTGAAGGTGCGCAATCTCGAAGCTCCTTCGCTATGCTCGTTCATCCAGCTGCTCTTGGGTTTTTGTTTTCTTTTACGGGAAATGATTCTGAGCAATCCAGCCGGCCTCCCAAGAGATAAAACGTTGCGTGGTTGAAGGTGCGCAATCTAGAAGATCTTTCGCTATGCCTCGTTCATCCAGTTGCTCGATGGGACTCTTTTTCATTTTACGGCAAATGTTTCTGAGCAATCCAGCCGGCCTCCCCGAAGAGATAAGCGTTGCGTGGTTGAAGGTGCGCAATCAAGAAGATCTTTCGCTATGCTCGTTCATCCAGTTCTCTATGGGATTTTTTTTTTCTATTTTACGGCAAATGTTTCTGAGCAATCCAGCCGGCCTCACCAAGAGATAACCGTTGCGTGGTTGAAGGTGCGCAATCTCGAAGCTCTTCGCTATGCTCGTTCATCCAGTTGCTTCTTGGGTTTTGTTTTGCATTTTACGGCAAATGTTTCTGAGCAATCCGGCCGGCCTCCCAAGAGATAAGCGTTGGCGTGGTTGAAGGTGCGCAATCTAGAAGATCTTTCGCTATGCTCTTTTCATCCAGTTGACTTCGCTGGGATTTTTTTCATTTTACGGCAATGTTTCCTGAGCAATCCAGCCGGCCTCACCAAGAGATAAGCGTGCGTGGTTGAAGGTGCGCATCTAGAAGATCTCCTTCGCTATGCTCGTTCATCCAGGTTGCTCGATGGGATTTTTTTTCCATTTTTTTACGGCAAATGTTTCTGAGCAATCCAGCCGGCCTCCCCAAGAGATAAGCGTTGCTGGTTGAAGGTGCGCAATCAAGAAGATCTTTCGCTATGCTCGTTCATCCAGTTGCTCGATGGGATTTTTTTTTCATTTTACGGCAAATGTTTCTGAGCAATCCAGCCGGCCTCCCCAAGAGATAAGCGTTGCGTGGTTGAAGGTGCGCAATCAAGAAGATCTTTCGCTGTGCTCGTTCATCCAGTTGCTCGACAGGGATGTTTTTTTCCATTTTTACGGCAAATGTTTCTGAGCAATCCAGCCGGCCTCCCCAAGAGATAAGCGTTGCGTGGTTGAAGGTGCGCACCAATCAAGAAGCTCCTTCGCTATGCTCGTTCATCCAGTTGCTTTTGGGTTTTTGTTTTATTTACGGCAAATGATTCTGAGCAATCCAGCCGGCCTCCCCAAGAGATAACCGTTGCGTGGTTGAAGGTGCGCAATCTAGAAGATCTTTCGCTGTGCTCGTTCATCCAGTTGCTCGATGGGATTTTTTTTCCATGTTACGGCAAATGTTTGTGAGCAATCCAGCCGGCCTCACCAAGAGATAAACGTTGCGTGGTTGAAGGTTCGCAATCAACAAGGTCTTTCGCTATGCTGTGTCATCCAGTTGCTCGATGGGATTTTTTTTCCATTTTACGGCAAATGATTCTGACCAATCCAGCCGACCTCCCCAAGAGATAAGCGTTGCTAGGTTGAACGTGCGCAATCTAGAAGATCTTTCGCTATGCTCGTTCATCCAGTTGCTCGACAGGATATTTTTTCCATGTTATATCAAATGTTTCTGAGCAATCCAGCCGGCCTCCCCAAGAGATAAGCGTTGCGTGGTTGAAGGTGCGCAATCAAGAAGATCTTTCGATGTGCTCGTTCATCCAGTTGCTCGATGGGATGTTTTTTTCTTTTTACGGCAAATGTTTCAGAGCAATCCAGCCGGCCTCACCAAGAGATAAACGATGCGTGGTTGAAGGTGCGCAATCAAGAAGATCTTTCGCTATGCTGTGTCATCCAGTTGCTCGATGGGATTTTTTTTCCATTTTACGGCAAATGTTTCTGAGCAATGCAGCCGGCCTCCCCGAGAGATAAGCGTTGCGTGGTTGAAGGTGCGCCATCAAGAAGATCTTTCGCTATGCTGTGTAATCCAGTTGCTCGATGGGAACTCTTTTTCATTTTACGGCAAATGTTTCTGAGCAATCCAGCCGGCCTCCCCGAGAGATAAGCGTTGCGTGGTTGAAGGTGCACAATCTCGAAGCTCCTTTGCTATGCTCGTTCATTCAGTTGCTTCTTGGGTTTTTGTTTTCTATTTTACGGCAAAGGATTCTGAGCAATCCAGCCGGCCTCACCAAGAGATAAGCGTTGCGTGGTTGAAGGTGCGCAATTTAGAAGATCTTTCGCTGGGCTCGTTCATCCAGTTGCTTGATGGGATTTTTTTTTCATTTTACGGCAAATGTTTCTGGGCAATCCTGCCGGCCTCACCAAGAGATAAGCGTTGCGTGGTTGAAGGTGCGCAATCAAGAAGATCTTTCGCTATGCTGTGTCATCCAGTTCCTCGATGGGATTTTTTTTTCTATTTTACGGCAAATGTTTCTGAGCAATCCAGCCGGCCTCCCCGAGAGATAACCGTTGCGTGGTTGAAGGTGCGCCATCTCGAAGCTCCTCCACTATGCTCGTTCATCCAGTTGCTTCTTGGGTTTTTGTTTTCTGTTTTACGGCAAATGATTCTGAGCAATCCAGCCGGCCTCACCAAGAGACAAGCGTTGCGTTGTTGAAGGTGCGCAATTTAGAAGATCTTTCGCTGTGCTCGTTCATCCAGTTGCTCGATGGGATTTTTTTCCATTTTACGGCAAATGTTTCTGAGCAATCCAGCCGGCCTCACCAAGAAATAAACGTTGCGTGGTTGAAGGTTTCCAATCAACAAGGTCTTTCGCTATGCTGTGTCATGCAGTTGCTCGATGGGATTTTTTTTCCATTTTACGGCAAATGATTCTGACCAATCCAGCCGACCTCCCCAAGAGATAAGCGTTGCTAGGTTGAACGTGCGCAATCTAGAAGATCTTTCGCTATGCTCGTTCATCCAGTTGCTCGACAGGATATTTTTTCCATGTTACAGCAAATGTTTCTGAGCAATCCAGCCGGCCTCCCCAAGAGATAAGCGTTGCGTGGTTGAAGGTGCGCAATCAAGAAGGTCTTTCGCTGTGCTCGTTCATCCAGTTGCTCGATGGGATGTTTTTTTTTTCTTTTTACGCAAATGTTTCAGAGCAATCCAGCCGGTCTCACCAAGAGATAAACGATGCGTGGTTGAAGGTGCGCAATCAAGAAGATCTTTCGCTATGCTGTGTCGTCCAGTTGCTCGATGGGATTTTTTTTTTCCATTTTACGGCAAATGTTTCTGAGCAATGCAGCCGGTTCCCCGAGAGATAAGCGTTAAGCGTTGCGTGGTTGAAGGTGCGCCATCAAGAAGATCTTTCGCTATGCTGTGTAATCCAGTTGCTCGATGGGAACTCTTTTTCATTTTACGGCAAATGTTTCTGAGCAATCCAGCCGGCCTCCCCGAGAGATAAGCGTTGCGTGGTTGAAGGTGCACAATCTCGAAGCTCCTTTGCTATGCTCGTTCATTCAGTTGCTTCTTGGGTTTTTGTTTTCTATTTTACGGCAAAGGATTCTGAGCAATCCAGCCGGCCTCACCAAGAGATAAGCGTTGCGTGGTTGAAGGTGCGCAATTTAGAAGATCTTTCGCTGTGCTCGTTCATCCAGTTGCTTGATGGGATTTTTTTTTCATTTTACGGCAAACGTTTCTGAGCAATCCAGCCGGCCTCCCCGAGAGATAACCGTTGCGTGGTTGAAGGTTCGCCATCTCGAAGCTCCTCCACTATGCTCGTTCATCCAGTTGCTTCTTGGGTTTTTGTTTTCTGTTTTACGGCAAATGATTCTGAGCAATCCAGCCGGCCTCCCCAAGAGATAACCGTTGCGTGGTTGAAGGTGCGCAATCTAGAAGATCTTTCGCTATGCTCGTTCATCCAGTTACTCGATGGAATTTTTTTTCCATTTTACGGCAAATGTTTCTGAGCAATCCAGCCGGCCTCACCAAGAGATAAACGTTGCGTGGTTGAAGGTATGCAATCAAGAAGACTTTTCCTTATGCTGTGTCATCCAGTTGCTTGATGGGATTTTTTTTTCATTTTACGGCAAACGTTTCTGAGCAATCCAGCCGGCCTCCCCGAGAGATAACCGTTGCGTGGTTGAAGGTTCGCCATCTCGAAGCTCCTCCACTATGCTCGTTCATCCAGTTGCTTCTTGGGTTTTTGTTTTCTGTTTTACGGCAAATGATTCTGAGCAATCCAGCCGGCCTCCCCAAGAGATAACCGTTGCGTGGTTGAAGGTGCGCAATCTAGAAGATCTTTCGCTATGCTCGTTCATCCAGTTACTCGATGGATTTTTTTTTCCATTTTACGGCAAATGTTTCTGAGCAATCCAGCCGGCCTCACCAAGAGATAAACGTTGCGTGGTTGAAGGTATGCAATCAAGAAGACTTTTCCTTATGCTGTGTCATCCAGTTGCTCGATGCGATTTTTTTTTTCATTTTACGGCAAATGTTTCTGAGCAATCCAGCTGGCCTCCCCGAGAGATAAGCGTTGCGTGGTTGAAGGTGCGCCACCTCGAAGCTCCTTCGCTATGCTCGTTCATCCAGTTGCTTCTTGGGTTTTTGTTTTCTATTTTACGGCAAATGATTCTGAGCAATCCAGCCGGCCTCCCCAAGAGATAACCGTTGCGTGGTTGAAGGTGCGCAATCTAGAAGATCTTTCGCTATGCTCGTTCATCCATTTGCTCGATGGGATTTCTTTTTTTTCATTTTACGGCAAATGTTTCTGAGCAATCCAGCCGGCCTCACCAAGAGATAAACGTTCCGTGGTTGAAGGTGCGCAATCAAGAAGATCTTTCGCTATGCTGTCTCATCCAGTTGCTTCTTGGGTTTTTGTTTTTTATTTTACGGGAAATGATTCTGAGCAATCGCGCCGGTCTCACCAAGAGATAATCGTTGTGTGGTTGAAGGTGCGCAATCTAGATCTTTCGCTATGCTCGTTCATCCAGTTGCTTCTCGGGGTTTTTTTTCTATTTTACGGCAAATGATTCTGAGCAATCGAGCCGGCCTCACCAAGAGATAAGCGTTGCGTGGTTGAAGGTGCGCAATCTAGAAGATCTTGCGCTATGCTCGTTCATCCAGTTGCTTGATGGGAGTTTTTTTCCCATTTTACGGCAAATGTTTCTGAGCAACCCAGCCGGCCTCCCCGAGAGATAAGCGTTGCATGGTTGAAGGTGCGCAATCAAGAAGATCTTTCGCTATGCTGTGTAATCCAGTTGCTCGATGGGAACTCTTTTTCATTTTACGGCAAATGTTTCTGAGCAATCCAGCCGGCCTCCCCGAGAGATAAGCGTTGCGTGGTTGAAGGTGCACAATCTCGAAGCTCCTTTGCTATGCTCGTTCATTCAGTGCTTCGATTGGGATTTTTTTTTCTATTTTACGGCAAATGATTCTGAGCAATCCAGCCGGCCTCACCAAGAGATAAGCGTTGCGTGGTTGAAGGTGCGCAATCAAGAAGATCTTTCGCTGTGCTCGTTCATCCAGTTGCTCTGATGGGACTCTTTTTTCATTTTACGGCAAACTGTTTCTGAGCAATCCAGCCGGCCTCCCCGAGAGATAACCGTTGCGTGGTTGAAGGTCGCCAATCTCGAAGCTCCTCACTATGCTCGTTCATTCAGTTGCTTCTTGGGTTTTTGTTTTCTAGTTTTACGGCAAATGATTCTGAGCAATCCAGCCGGCCTCCCCAAGAGATAAGCGTTGCGTGGTTGAAGGTGCGCAATCTAGAAGATCTTTCGCTATGCTCGTTCATCCAGTTACTCGATGGAATTTTTTTTCATTTTACGGCAAATGTTTCTGAGCAATCCATGCCGGCCTCACCAAGAGATAAGCGTTGCGTGGTTGAAGGTAGCGCAATCAAGAAGATCTTTCGCTTATGCTGTGTCATCCAGTTGCTCGATGCGATTTTTTTTTCATTTTACGGCAAATGTTTCTGAGCAATCCAGCTGGCCTCCCCGAGAGATAAGCGTGCGTGGTTGAAGGTGCGCCACTCGAAGCTCCTTCGCTATGCTCGTTCATCCAGTTGCTTCTTGGGTTTTTGTTTTCTATTTTACGGCAAATGATTCTGAGCAATCCAGCCGGCCTCCCCAAGAGATAACCGTTGCGTGGTTGAAGGGCGCAATCTAGAAGATCTTTCGCTAGTGTCGTTCATCCATTGCCCGAGTGGATTCTTTTTTTTCATTGTTACGGCAAATGTTCTGAGCAATCCAGCCGGCCTCACCAAGAGGATAAACGTTCCGTGGTTGAAGTGCGCAATCAAGAAGATCTTCGCTCTGCTGTCTCATCCAGCTTGCTTCTGGGTTTTTGTTTTTTATTTTTACGGGAAAGTTTCTGAGCAATCCAGCCGGTACTCCCAAGAGATAACCGTTGCGGGTTGAAGGCGCGCAATCAAGAAGATCTTTCGCTGTGCTCGTTCATCCACTTGCTCAATGGGATGTTTTTTTTCTTTTTACGGCAAATGTTTCTGAGCAATCCAGCCGGCCTCACCAAGAGATAAGCGTTGCGTGGTTGAAGGTGCGCAATCTAGAAGATCTTTCGCTATGCTCGTTTATTCAGTTACTCCTGGGTTTTTTTTCTATTTTACGGCAATGTTTCCGAGCAATCCAGCCGGCCTCACCAAGAGATAAACGTTGCGTGGTTGAAGGTGCGCAATCTCGAAGATCCTTCGCTATGCTCGTTCATTCAGTTGCTTCTTGGGTTTTTGTTTTCTATTTTACGGCAAATGATTCTGAGGAATCCAGCCGGCCTCCCCAAGAGATAACCGTTGCGTGGTAGAAGGTGCGCAATCTAGAAGATCTTTCGCTATGCTCGTTCATCCAGTTGCTCGACGGGATTTTTTTCCATTTTACGGCAAATGTTTCTGAGCAATCCAGCCGGCCTCACCAAGAGATAAACGTTGCGTGGTTGAAGGTTCGCAATCAACAAGGTCTTTCGCTATGCTGTGTCATCCAGTTGCTCGATGGGATTTTTTTTTTCATTTTACGGCAAATGTTTCTGAGCAATCCAGCCGGCCTCCCCGAGAGATAAGCGTTGCATGGATGAAGGTGCGCCATCTCGAAGCTCCTTCGCTATGCTCGTTCATCCAGTTCCTTCTTGGGTTTTTGTTTTCTATTTTACGGGAAATGATTCTGAGCAATCCAGCCGGCCTCCCCAAGAGATAACCGTTGCGTGGTTGAAGGTGCGCAATCTAGAACATCTCTCGCTATCCTCGTTCATCCAGTTGCTTCTTGGGTCTTTTTTCATTTTACGGCAAATGTTTCTGAGCAATCCAGACTGCCTCACCAAGAGATAAGCGTTGCGTGGTTGAAGGTGCGCAATTTAGAAGATCTTTCGCTATGCTCGTTCATCCAGTTGCTCAATGGGATTTTTTTCCATTTTACGGCAAATGATTCTTACCAATGCAGCCGACCTCCCCAAGAGATAAGCGTTGCTAGGTTGAACGTGCGCAATCTAGAAGATCTTTCGCTATGCTCGTTCATCCAGTTGCTCGATAGGATATTTTTTCCATGTTACGGCAAATGTTTCTGAGCAATCCAGCCGGCCTCCCCAAGAGATAAGCGTTGCGTGGTTGAAGGTGCGCAATCAAGAAGATCTTTCGCTGTTCTCGTTCATCCAGTTGCTCCATGGGATGTTTTTTTTTTCTTTTTACGGCAAATGTTTCTGAGCAATCCAGCCGGCCTCACCAAGAGATAAACGATGCGTGGTTGAAGGTGCGCAATCAAGAAGATCTTTCGCTATGCTGTGTCATCCAGTTGCTCGATGGGATTTTTTTTTCCATTTCACGGCAAATGTTTCTGAGCAATGCAGCCGGCCTCCCCGAGAGATAAGCGTTGCGTGGTTGAAGGTGCGCAATCAAGAAGATCTTTCGCTATGCTGTGTAATCCAGTTGCTCGATGGGAACTCTTTTTCATTTTACGGCAAATGTTTCTGAGCAATCCAGCCGGCCTCCCCGAGAGATAAGCGTTGCGTGGTTGAAGGTGCACTATCTCGAAGCTCCTTCGCTATGGTCGTTCATTCAGTTGCTTCTTGGGTTTTTTTTTTCTATTTTACGGCAAAGGATTCTGAGCAATCCAGCCGGCCTCCCCAAGAGATAACCGTTGCGTGGTTGAAGGTGCGCAATCTAGAAGATCTTTCGCTATGCTCGTTCATCCAGTTGCTCGATGGGATTTTTTTCCATTTTACGGCAAATGTTTCTGAGCAATCTAGCCGGCCTCACCAAGAGATAAACGTTGCGTGGTTGAAGGTCCGCAATCAAGAAGGTCTTTCGCTATGCTGTGTCATCCAGTTGCTCGATGGGATTTTTTTTTCATTTTACGGAAAATGTTTCTGAGCAATCCAGCCGGCCTCCCCGAGAGATAAGCGTTGCATGGATGAAGGTGCGCCATCTCGAAGCTCCTTCGCTATGCTCGTTCATCCAGTTGCTTCCTGGGTTTTTGTTTTCTATTTTACGGCAAATGATTCTGAGCAATACAGCCGGCCTCCCCAAGAGATAACCGTTGCGTGGTTGAAGTTGCGCAATCTAGAAGATCTTTCGCTATGCTCGTTCATCCAGTTGCTTCTTGGGTCTTTTTTCATTTTACGGCAAATGTTTCTGAGCAATCCAGACGGCCTTACCAAGAGATAAGCGTTGCGTGGTTGAAGGTGCGCAATTTAGATCTTTCGCTAAGGTCGTTTATTCAGTTACTCCTGGGTTTTTTTTCTATTTTACGGCAATGTTTCCGAGCAATCCAGCCGGCCTCACCAAGAGATAAACGTTGCGTGGTTGAAGGTGCGCAATCTCGAAGATCCTTCGCTATGCTCGTTCATTCAGTTGCTTCTTGGGTTTTTGTTTTCTATTTTACGGCAAATGATTCTGAGGAATCCAGCCGGCCTCCCCAAGAGATAACCGTTGCGTGGTAGAAGGTGCGCAATCTAGAAGATCTTTCGCTATGCTCGTTCATCCAGTTGCTCGACGGGATTTTTTTCCATTTTACGGCAAATGTTTCTGAGCAATCCAGCCGGCCTCACCAAGAGATAAACGTTGCGTGGTTGAAGGTTCGCAATCAACAAGGTCTTTCGCTATGCTGTGTCATCCAGTTGCTCGATGGGATTTTTTTTTCATTTTACGGCAAATGTTTCTGAGCAATCCAGCCGGCCTACCCGAGAGATAAGCGTTGCATGGATGAAGGTGCGCCATCTCGAAGCTCCATCGCTATGCTCGTTCATCCAGTTCCTTCTTGGGTTTTTTTCTATTTTACGGGAAATGATTCTGAGCAATCCAGCCGGCCTCCCCAAGAGATAACCGTTGCGTGGTTGAAGGTGCGCAATCCAGAACATCTTTCGCTATCCTCGTTCATCCAGTTGCTTGATGGGATTTTTTTTTTACGGCAAATGTTTCTGAGCAATCCAGCCCGCCTCACCAAGAGATAAGCGTTGCGTGGTTGAAGGTGCGCAATTTAGAAGATCTTTCGCTATGCTCGTTCATCCAGTTGCTCAATGGGATTTTTTTTCCATTTTACGGCAAATGATTCTTACCAATGCAGCCGACCTCCCCAAGAGATAAGCGTTGCTAGGTTGAACGTGCGCAATCTAGAAGATCTTTCGCTATGCTCGTTCATCCAGTTGCTCGATAGGATATTTTTTCCATGTTACGGCAAATGTTTCTGAGCAATCCAGCCGGCCTCCCCAAGAGATAAGCGTTGCGTGGTTGAAGGTGCGCAATCAAGAAGATCTTTCGCTGTTCTCGTTCATCCAGTTGCTCCATGGGATGTTTTTTTTTCTTTTTACGGCAAATGTTTCTGAGCAACCAGCCGGCCTCACCAAGAGATAAACGATGCGTGGTTGAAGGTGCGCAATCAAGAAGATCTTTCGCTATGCTGTGTCATCCAGTTGCTCGATGGGATTTTTTTTCCATTTTACGGCAAATGTTTCTGAGCAATGCAGCCGGCCTCCCCGAGAGATAAGCGTTGCGTGGTTGAAGGTGCGCAATCAAGAAGATATTTCGCTATGCTGTGTAATCCAGTTGCTCGATGCGAACTCTTTTTCATTTTACGGCAAATGTTTCTGAGCAATCCAGCCGGCCTCCCCGAGAGATAAGCGTTGCGTGGTTGAAGGTGCACTATCTCGAAGCTCCTTCGCTATGGTCGTTCATTCAGTTGCTTCTTGGGTTTTTTTTTTCTATTTTACGGCAAAGGATTCTGAGCAATCCAGCCGGCCTCCCCAAGAGATAACCGTTGCGTGGTTGAAGGTGCGCAATCTAGAAGATCTTTCGCTATGCTCGTTCATCCAGTTGCTCGATGGGATTTTTTTCCATTTTACGGCAAATGTTTCTGAGCAATCTAGCCGGCCTCACCAAGAGATAAACGTTGCGTGGTTGAAGGTCCGCAATCAAGAAGGTCTTTCGCTATGCCGTGTCATCCAGTTGCTCGATGGGATTTTTTTTTTCATTTTACGGAAAATGTTTCTGAGCAATCCAGCCGGCCTCCCCGAGAGATAAGCGTTGCATGGATGAAGGTGCGCCATCTCGAAGCTCCTTCGCTATGCTCGTTCATCCAGTTGCTTCCTGGGTTTTTGTTTTCTATTTTACGGCAAATGATTCTGAGCAATACAGCCGGCCTCCCCAAGAGATAACCGTTGCGTGGTTGAAGTTGCGCAATCTAGAAGATCTTTCGCTATGCTCGTTCATCCAGTTGCTTCTTGGGTCTTTTTTCATTTTACGGCAAATGTTTCTGAGCAATCCAGACGGCCTTACCAAGAGATAAGCGTTGCGTGGTTGAAGGTGCGCAATTTAGATCTTTCGCTAAGGTCGTTCATCCAGTTGCTTGATGGGATTTTTTTTTCATTTTACGGCAAATGTTTCTGAGCAATCCAGCCGGCCTCACCAAGAGATAAGCGTTGCGTGGTTGAAGGTGCGCAATCTAGAAGATCTTTCGCTATGCTCGTTCATCCAGTTGCTTGATGGGAGTTTTTTTCCCATTTTACGGCAAATGTTTCTGAGCAATCCAGCCGGCCTCCCCGAGAGATAAGCGTTGCGTGGTTGAAGGTGCGCAATCAAGATCTTTCGCTATGCTGTGTCATCCAGTTGCTTCTTGGGGGTTTTGTTTTCTATTTTATGGGAAATGATTTTGAGCAATCCAGCCGGCCTCCCCAAGAGATAACCGTTGCGTGGTTGAAGGTGCGCAATCTAGAAGATCTTTCGCTATCCTCTTTCATCCATTTGCTTCTTGGGTCTTTTTTCATTTTACGGCAAATGTTTCTGAGCAATCCAGCCGGCCTCACCAAGAGATAAGCGTTGCGTGGTTGAAGGTGCGCAATTTAGAAGATCTTTCGCTATGCTCGTTCATCCAGTTGCTTGATGGGATTTTTTTTTTCATTTTACGGCAAATGTTTTTGAGCAATCCAGCCGGCCTCACCAAGAGAAAGCGTTGCGTGGTGGAAGGTGCGCAATCTAGAAGACCTTTCGCTATGCTCATTCATTCAGTTACTTCTGGGGTTTTGTTTTCTATTTTACGGCAAATGATTCTGAGCAATCCTGCCGACCTCTCCAAGAGATAAGCGTTGCATGGTTGAACGTGCTCAATCTAGGAGATTTTTCTTTATGGTCGTTCATCCAGATGCTCGATGGGATTTTTTTCCATTTTACGGCAAATGTTCCTGAGCAATCCAGCCGGCCCTACCAAAAGATAAGCGTTGCGTGGTGGAAGGTTCGCAGTCTAGAAGATCTTTCGCTATGCTCATTCATTCAGTTACTTCTGGGTTTTTTTTTCTATTTTACGGCAAATGATTCTGAGCAATCCAGCCGACCTCTCCAAGAGATAAGCGTTGCGTGGTTGAACGTGCGCAATCTAGGAGATTTTTCTCAATGGTCGTTCATCCAGTTGCTCGATGGGATTTTTTTCCATTTTACGGCAAATGTTCCTGAGCAATCCAGCCGGCCTCACCAAGAGATAAGCGATGCGTGGTGGAAGGTGCGCAATCTAGAAGATCTTTCGCTATGCTCGTTCATTCAGTTACTTCTGGGTTTTTTTTTTCTAATTTACGGCAAATGATTCTGAGCAATCCAGCCGACCTCTCCAAGAGATAAGCGCTGCGTGGTTGAACGTGCGCAATCTAGATCTTTCGCTATGCTGTGTCATCCAGTTCCTTCTTGGGTTTTTTTTTTTCATTTCACGGCAAATGTTTTTGAGCAATCCAGCCGGCCTCCCCGAGAGATAAGTGTTGCGTGGTTCAAGGTGCGCCATCTCGAAGCTCCTTCGCTATGCTCGTTCATCCAGTTGCTTCTTGGGTTTCTGTTTTCTATTTTACGGCAAATGATTCTGAGCAATCCAGCCGGCCTCCCCAAGAGATAACCGTTGCGTGGTTGAAGGCGCGCAATCTAGAAGATCTTTCGCTATCCTCGTTCATCCAGTTGCTTCTTGGATCTTTTTTCTATTTTACGGCAAATGTTTCTGGCCAATCGAGCCGGCCTCACCAAGAGATAATCGTTGTGTGGTTGAAGGTGCGCAATCTAGATCTTTCGCTATGCTCGTTCATCCAGTTGCTTCTCGTGGTTTTTTTTCTATTTTACGGCAAATGATTCTGAGCAATCCAGCCGGCCTCCCCAAGATATAAGCGTTGCGTGGTTTAAGGTGCGCAATCTAGAAGAACTTTCGCTATGCTGTGTCATCCACTTGCTTCTTGGTTTTTTTTTTTTCATTTTACGGCAAATGTTTCTGAGCAATCCAGCCGGCATCCCGAAGGGATAAGCGTTGCGTGGTTTAAGGTGCGCAATCTAGAAGATTTTTCGCTATGCTGTGTCATCCACTTGCTTCTTGGTTTTTTTTTTTTTCATTCCACGGCAAATGTTTTTGAGCAATCCAGCCGGCCTCCCCAAGAGATAAGCGTTGCGTGGTTTAAGGTGCGCAATCTAGAAGATCTTTCGCTATGCTATCCCCATCGGAAAAAACAGCGTTTCCAGTGCCTCCCAGTGCCTTTCAGCGCACTGGGTGGCACTGGAAACGCTGTACAGTGTGCCCCAGTGTACCACAGCGCGCTGGGAGGCACTGGGACAAACTGTACAGCATGGCCAGTGCCGCCCAGTGCGCTGAAAGACGCTGGGAACACTGTATAGTGTGGCCCAGTGTCTTACAGCGCACTGGGAGGCACTGGCCACGCTGTACAGTGTCCGCTCGCGCACTGGGAACACTGGCAGCACATTGGAAAAAACTGGACGCACTAAGTGGAATTCATATAAGATTTGGTATTGGGTCGCGAGAAGTCAAAAGAAAAACTTACGGAATATCTTGAAAATATTCTCTTGTGTGTCCTGTACATATCTAGCTTTAGTTTTAGTTAAGCGACGGAGGTTTGTATACGCTGAAGCAATCATCTGTCGAGCGCTCGCGTGCGCGCTTTCTCCTAAGTGTGTGATCAAGTGTCGTAAATGTAGTTCATATAACTACATCGCAACAACTTATCATTCGCAACACAATATGACATTAGTATTAGTCTCATAATAACATCAACCTACGCTAACAGCTAGTCCTTCCATATGGGCTCGTACCGCTGAAAGTCGCACGTCACCGGCAACAGTGAGCCAATGTAACGCTCAATCTCGGAGTTTTTAGCTTCTGATTCATGTAGTCGAAGGTGCTAATATGGCCTCGCTTGAGTCGAGTATGATCAAAACTACATTCTAACGGTTATTAGAGTCTTCGTAATTGAATATCCACGTTCTTCACAGCGATCGCGGCGCACGGTGTACAGCTCTAAGCCTAACGGCCGGTTCGGCTAGGATGCTGTACTGCGGCTGTATAGTGCGCGGAACGTAAACAAAAAGAACAGAAAATGTGTTCAAACTGGTGATGAAAACTAAAGCCTTCTGTGTGCAGGTCAGATGCACATTGTTGTTTACGTAGGTATGACTGACTGCTTAGCGAGCCAGTGCGATTGCCGCAACGCATCTGCGGTTACGCTAATATTTTTTGCGGCAGAACGGGCCAGACAGACGTTCTGATCCTAGGCAGCACACAAAAAACAAATTAACTACCTTCCCTTAGGTTCTCGCGAACACGAAGAAACTGAAATCTGCGTTTGTAAACGAGAAAAATGAAAATACTGGTTACCGGAGGTACTTATAACATGAAGAAAAAAGTGTCGGTGTCTCGTCTTCCAGGTGTGGTGCAGCGGTAACGTGTCAGACTCAGGGTGTATGCTGCATCGAGGTGGTGGGTTCGACGCCCGCTCGGTGTCTTTTTTTTTTTTTTTAGGCTTCTCTTTTTTTTTTTTTTTTGTCGCGGTGCTCGCGTATTAGCCCTAATTACGATCGGGGTATGACCACTGCTTCTAGAAACAATTTAAAAGCCCGATTTCGGCCCGTAATGGGTGGCCCAGTGTGCAGTGCGCCAGCGTCCAGTGTGCCGCAGCGTGCCAGCGTCCCAGTATCCAGCGCCACGCTGGTCCAATAATCAGGTATGGCACTGGGACAGTGCCACTGGGTTTTCCGGTAGGGATGTCATCGACTTGCTTCTTGTTTTTTTTTCATTCCACGGCAAATGTTTTTGAGCAATCCAGCCGGCCTCCCCAAGATTTAAGCGTTGCGTGGTTTAAGGTGCGCAATCTAGAAGATCTTTCGCTATGCTATGTCATCCACTTGCTTCTTGTTTTTTTTTTTTCATTCCACGGCAAATGTTTTTGAGCAATCCAGCCGGCCTCCCCAAGAGATAAGCGTTGCGTGGTTTAAGGTGCGCAATCTAGAAGATCTTTCGCTATGCTATGTCATCCACTTGCTTCTTGTTTTTTTTTTTTTTCATTCCACGGCAAATGTTTTTGAGCAATCCAGCCGGCCTCCCCAAGAGATAAGCGTTGCGTGGTTTAAGGTGCGGAATCTAGAAGATCTTTCGCTATGCTGTGTCATCCACTTGCTTCTTGTTTTTTTTTTTTTTCATTCCACGGCAAATGTTTTTAGCAATCCAGCCGGCCTCCCCAAGAGATAAGCGTTGCGTGGTTTAAGGTGCGCAATCTAGAAGATCTTTCGCTATGCTATGTCATCCACTTGCTTCTTGTTTTAACGCGATAGCGTTAGAGAGCTCGTGTCGCAGAAATTCCGGTGTCGGCGTCGGCACCGTTGGTTGTGAGCGGAAAATCGTCCGTGACCGAAAAATCGAGAAAGAAGCAAATAAAATAAAGAATAATATGTTCGGTCCCATTGAGGATCGAACCCGGGCAGTTCGCGTGGCAAGCAGGTACCCTACCACAAAGCCACGATGTTACTTACACCTGCTTCGGAAAAAAACACTACATAAATGCCCTGTAGTGAAAGGAGTCCACTTACCGCATTTTGTTCGGCAGGTGTCACGACCAAAACGAGCCCATTCGGCGATTTGTAGGCGCATTCTCGAGGCCATCAAATTACGTCGAAAAAAGCCGGGATAGTGCAGCCATCGCCGCTAAATACACACAGGAACTTTCAAACAGATCTAAAAATGGACAAATATGTCCATCTAGCGGAAAACATATCAAGCCAACAACAGCAAACGGTAGATAATGTGCTTCCATCTGTGAGGCATTGTGAGAAATATGTCTCGACTCTTTATGGCCTCCGAGATGGCGGGCGTGCAGCGTGTAACATGGAGGCCATGCGACCCTTGCTTTAGATCAAAAGCCTGCACAATTCGCGCGCGCGCGTGCGTGTCTGTGTGCGTGTTTGTGTAACAATGCACATTAATAAGTATGCACTTAGTGGTTGAAGTGCGCACTAGGGGACGGATGTCGCTATCGCGTTCGACTCTTAAAGGCGAAGCTTAAGGGTCCCCCAATTTTTTTTTTTCATTCCATGGCAAATGTTTTTGAGCAATCCAGCCGGCCTCCCCAAGAGATAAGCGTTGCGTGGTTTAAGGTGCGCAATCTAGAAGATTTTTCGTTATGCTGTGTCATCCACTTGCTTCTTGTTTTTTTTTTTCATTCCACGGCAAATGTTTTTGAGCAATCCAGCCGGCCTCCCCAAGAGATAAGCGTTGCGTGGTTTAAGGTGCGTAATCTAGAAGATCTTTCGCTATGCTGTGTCATCCACTTGCATCTTGGTTTTTTTTTTCATTTTACGGCAAATGTTTCTGAGCAATCCAGCCGGCATCCCGAAGAGATAAGCGTTGCGTGGTTTAAGGTGCGCAATCTAGAAGATTTTTCGCATGCTGTGTCATCCACTTGCTTCTTGGTTTTTTTTTTCAATTTACGGCAAATGTTTCTGAGCAATCCAGCCGGCCTCCCCAAGAGATAAGCGTTGCGTGGTTTAAGGTGCGCAATCTAGAAGATCTTTCGCTATGCTGTGTCATCCACTTGCTTCTTGGTTTTTTTTTTCATTTTACGGCAAATGTTTCTGAGCAATCCAGCCGGCCTCCCCATGAGATAAGCGCTGCGTGGTTTAAGGTGCGCCATCTAGAAGATTTTTCGCTATGTCGTCCACTTGCTTCTTGGTTTTTTTTTTCATTTCACGGCAAATGTTTCTGAGCAATCCAGCCGGCCTCCCCGTATAATAATATCTGGGGTTTAACGTCCCAAAACCACGATATGATTATGAGAGACGCCGTAGTGGAGGGCTCCGGAAATTTCGACCACCTGGGGTTCTTTAACGTGCACCTAAATCTAAGTACACGGGCCTCAGACATTTCCGCCTCCATCGAAAATGCAGCCGCCGCGGCCGGGATTCGATCCCGCGACCTTCGGGTCAGCAGTCGAGCGCCATAACCACTAGACCACCGTGGCGGGGCAGCCGGCCTCCCCAAGAGATAAGCGTTGCGTGGTTTAAGGTGCGCAATCTAGAAGATCTTTCGCTACGCTGTGTCATCCACTTGCTTCTTGGTTTTTTTTTTTCATTTTACGGCAAATGTTTCTGAGCAATCCAGCCGGCCTCCCCAAGAGATAAGCGTTGCGTGGTTTAAGGTGCGCAATCTAGAAGATCTTTCACTACGCTGTGTCATCCACTTGCTTCTTGGTTTTTTTTTTCTATTTTACGACAAATGTTTCTGAGCAATCCAGCCGGCCTCCCCGAGAGATAAGCGTTGCGTGGTTCAAGGTGCGCCATCTCGAAGCTCCTTCGCTATGCTCGTTCATCCAGTTGCTCGATGGGATTTTTTTTCCATTTTACGGCAAATGATTCTGACCAATCCAGCCGACCTCCCCAAGAGATAAGCGTTGCTAGGTTGAACGTGCGCAATCTAGAAGATCTTTCGCTATGCTCGTTCATCCAGTTCATCGATGGGATATTTTTTCCATGTTACGGCAAATGTTTCTGAGCAATCCGACCGGCCTCACCAAGAGATAAGCGTTGCGTGGCTGAAGGTGCGCAATCTAGAAGATCTTTCGCTATGCTCGTTTATTCAGTTACTTCTGGGTTTTTTTTTCTATTTCACCGCAATGTTTCCGAGCAATCCAGCCGGCCTCACCAAGAGATAAGCGTTGCGTGCTTGAAGGTGCGCAATTTAGAAGATCTTTCGCTATGCTCGTTCATCCAGTTGCTCGATGGGATTTTTTTTTTTTTCCATTTTACGGCAAATGTTTCTGAGCAATCCAGCCGGCCTCCCCGAGAGATAAGCGTTGCGTGGTTGAAGGTGCGCAATCAAGAAGATCTTTCGCTGTGCTCGTTCATCCAGTTGCTCGATGGGATGTTTTTTTTTTTCTTTCTACGGCAAATGTTTCTGAGCAATCCAACCGGCCTCACCAAGAGATAAACGTTGCCTGGTTGAAGGTGCGCAATCAAGAAGATCTTTCGCTATGCTGTGTCATCCAGTTGCTCGATGGGATTTTTTTTCCATTTTACGGCAAATGTTTCTGAGCAATCCAGCCGGCCTCCCCGAGAGTTAAGCGTTGCGTGGTTGAAGGTGCGCAATCAAGAAGATATTTCGCTATGCTGTGTCATCCAGTTGCTCGATGGGATTTCGTTTTTCATTTTACGGCAAATGTTTCTGAGCAATCCAGCCGGCCTCCCCGAGAGATAAGCGTTGCGTGGTTGAATGTGCGCCATCTCGAAGCTCCTTCGCTATGCTCGTTCATCCAGTTGCTTCCTGGGTTTTTGTTTTCTATTTTACGGCAAATGATTCTGAGCAATCCAGCCGGCCTCCCCAAGAGATAACCGTTGCCTGGTTGTAGGTCCGCAATCAAGAAGGTCTTTCGCTATGCTGTGTCATCCATTTGCTCGATGGGATTTCGTTTTTCATTTTACGGCAAATGTTTCTGAGCAATCCAGCCGGCCTCCCCGAGAGATAAGCGTTGCGTGGTTGAATGTGCGCCATCTCGAAGCTCCTTCGCTATGCTCGTTCATCCAGTTGCTTCTTGGGTTTTTGTTTTGTATTTTACGGCAAATGTTTCTGAGCAATCCAGCCTGCCTCACCAAGAGATAAACGTTGCCTGGTTGTAGGTCCGCAATCAAGAAGGTCTTTCGCTATGCTGTGTCATCCATTTGCTCGATGGGATTTTTTTTTTCATTTTACGGCAAATGTTTCTGAGCAATCCAGCCGGCCTCCCCGAGAGATAAGCGTTGCATGGATGAAGGTGCGCCATCTCGAAGCTCCTTCGCTATGCTCGTTCATCCAGTTGCTTCCTGGGTTTTTGTTTTCTATTTTACGGCAAATGATTCTGAGCAATCCAGCCGGCCTCCCCAAGAGATAACCGTTGCGTGGCTGAAGTTGCGCAATCTAGAAGATCTTTCGCTATGCTCGTTCACCCAGTGGCTTCTTGTTTTTTTTAGGGCAAATGTTTCTGAGCATTTCAGCCGGCACCAAGAGATAAGCGTTGTGCGGTTGAATGTACGCAGTCTAGAAGATCTTTCGCTATGCTCGTTCATTCAGTTGCTTCTTGTTTTTTTTTCTTTTTTACGGCAAATCTTTCTGAGCAATCCAGCCGGCCTCGCCAAGAGATAAGCGTTGCGCGGTTGAAGGTACGCAATCTAGAAGATATTTCGCTATGCTCGTTCATCCACTTGCTTCTTGGTTTTTTATCTGTTTTACGGCAAAGGCTTCTGAGCAATGCAGCCGGCCTCGAGAAGAGTGGCGCGTGGTTGAAATCGCGCAACCTAGGAGATCTCTTGTTTAGTTCGTTCATTGAGTTGCTCATTGATTTTTTTGTTTATTTTCTGTTTTGCGGCAAGCGTTTCTGAGCAATGCAGCCGGCTTCCATAATGAAAGAGTGGCACGTGTCTGAAACCGCGCAACCTAGGAGATCTCTCGCTCAGTTCTTTCAATGAATTCCTCATTGATTTTTTTACACGAAAATGTTTTATGCCGTGGTACACTACGGCTCCACTCACGCATTTCCGTCACGGATATGACGTTGTAAAATATAAAGACTCACATATGGCAAAGAAAAAACTAGAAGAAAATGTTCCGGCTCCGGCAGTCGAACTTGCGACCCCTCGATCCCCAGCGCGCAGCGCGAAACGACTCCGTCATAGACGGCACGTTCTTCATCATAGTAACGGCGTGCTATTTATATACCCCATTTGCCGGTTGCGGTACTCAGAGACCGGTGGTACATCAGCGTGTTTTCATTATCACTAGCGAGATGGCGCAAAGGGCTCGAAGAGCGTGCTTTAAAGGTCGTCGCTCCACGCGTTGAAATGAGCGTGCGCCTCTACAGGGCGTGGTCGCTCGTGCGCGCGCGCTTATCTTGTATGTCTTGCGCTCTCACCGCAAGCTTGCGCTGATGCTACAGAGAGCACGAAGGCCACTTCGCTTTCTGCAGCGGCCGCTTTTGCGAAAGGAGTGCGCTGCTCACAAACAAATTATTTACAACTGCGACAGTTCGCGCTCATCCTGTGTATACTTGTGCGTTCGTTTTGTGCGTCCTCCTTTGTATTTGACCAGCGCGCTTTCACTGTCGAGCTGTGACAGTTATTAGTTCGCGCTCATCCTGTGCATGTCCGTTCCGGGCGTCCTTTCTGCTTGAGCAGCGCGTCGCACGTTTATTTATTTATTTATTTATTTATTTATTTATTTTTACTGTTGCCAAAGGCCTATACAGGGTGGAGTAATGAAATACATCTCACACATCGTTGAAGACGCAAGCACTGCACAATGGAATCAGGACAAACAACACATCCGGCAGTTTTAAACAAACCTACACCATACAGACCATACACATCGTAATTCAAACAAACGCCAAATCTAACCAACAGTACAACACGCAACTTAATTCAAGTTTTACAGAGTAGTGACCATCGATGAGCATATAGCAGCACAACTGCGAACACTACACTCAACGAAAGCTGTACCATAGACATCAAAATATTCACCATCATAATCAGGAACTTTTTCAACATCGAGTACAATTGTTTGAAATCATGTAAAAACATACATGCCGCTGATCACTGGAAAAAAAGGCAATAACGCTTAAATATAGTTACGCGGAAGTATAATATACCAGTACCATTTTTGCAAATTCTTCTGAAGAGTTAATTTTGGTTATGCTATGCGGCAGCGCGTTCCACTCTTCAATCGTTTTCGGAAAGAGGGAGTATTTGAAGGTGTCAACCTTTGTAGGTATGGCCGCAAATTGATCCTGATGGCTGGATCTAATAGACCGTGAAATGCGTGATATTCTGTTTTGTATGTATCTGTGACGGTTAAAATTAAAGCAGTTGTGTTTCATTAAGTGAATGAATTTTAATCTAGCCACTTTACGCCGCAATGAAAGCTGAGGCAAGTTTAGTGGAGTGAGCATTTCAGTCACTGAATCTGTGCACCTATATTTCGACAGAAAAATCTCGCTGCACAGCTCTGTATTTTTTCAATTTTGTTTATTTCGTGCTTTCTATGTGGATCCCATATTATGCTACCGTATTCTAGTGCGGGTCGTATCACAGTTAGGTATGCGGTTAATTTAACATCTCGGGAAGCAAATTTCAGCTTGCGTCTGAGTGACCAAAGCTTAACCACTGCGGCATTACATAAGTTAGTAATATGCTTTTTCCAGGATAAGTCATTTGATATCGTAATGCCTAAATACTTAAAGTGCCTGCTTGCCGTTTTTGGCGTGACATTACAGCTTGTTGCTGTAGCATTCCATTCCTTCGCCCTCGGGGCGAAACAATGCACAACAAACGCTCAACTACGTCTGTCAAGACACGTTTTACTTTCGTGTTATACTGATTCCTATGACACAGGGTTCAGCCATGTTTTCTGTTTTGCGGCAAAGGTTTCGGAGCAATCCAGCCTTTGTCGATACAAGCATCGCGTGGTTGACGGCGCGCTATCTAGGAGATCTTCCGCTATGTTCGTTCATCCATTTGTTTATTGGTTTTGTTTAATTTCTGTTTCGAGCCTATTCCTCAGACTGCGGACCGGTTGTCTTTGATACCACGCCCCGCACGGTAAAGGAATCGCATATACCACCCTCCTATTACATGGCACGTGTCGGTGTCTGATTTCAGACATGTTGCCGTCGTCTTCTCCAGCTACTTTATTAACACGAAATTGTTTTATGTCTCGGTACTCCAAGACTTCACTGACGTATTTCCATCGCAGATCTTACGTTGGTAAAACTTACAATAAGGAATGACAAAGAAAAACAAGAGATAAATTTGATTGGCGTGAATTAGCTAGAATCGAACCCGCGACCACTTGGTCGGCGATGATAGGTGTTGGGCGCTGTACCTTGTGCGCCACCGACGCAGCCGTACGAGGCTCCACAAACGCGCCCTATGTCTCTCACACATTCTCTCTCGCACTGCACTCTTGGTTTGCGAAGTAATGACGCCGTCTTGCAGCGCTGAAGCAAAGTACTGAGTAATGACAATAACGAGCTCGAATAGGGAGCGATTCGGTGACGACTCAGTGCGGGCGCCTCCATGCCACCGAAGGAACGCTAGCCGCGCTGGCATTCAGGATGCGCCCCAGACTTTGAGTTACGTGCTTTGCGTTTCGCGTCGTGTTATCATGTGACCGCTCGTTGTGACAGTAGTGCAGCTTCCACATGCACCAACGGAGTTCTTTCGAGTGCGAATACACCGGCTAATAGAACTGCTGCAATAAGCTCCAGACAAAGACAACGACATCCACGGCGAATGTCGCGACTTGGTGGAGCGAGACACACGCCAGCGGAACGCCTTTGCGCGTTCACTGCTCAAGCTGCGAACTCTAAGTTCCTGAAGAAAAGTTCCTGAACGCTCCTGAAGCGCAGTGTTGTAGTGTAAGCATGAGCACAGGCACAGGCTACCCTATTACTGGGGAGCGCACACCCTGCCGTTTCTTTCCTCAATCGACGACGCTTTGAAGGAGTGCATATCGAGTACTAGTGCTTATCATGTGCTTGTTGATGCCACATTGGCGCGGGATTTACTATATGCTGTGTACAGGTATATGGTACCAACTTCAGCTACCGCAAGGATTAAATCATGATCATGGGCATTAGTCGTGGGAATGGAGATGTGCCACAAGGCGCCACCGTGGGTGCATCTACGTCAAACAGTGCTATAGCTGCCAAACACCAATAGTCATTGTACAAGCTGTCATATATCAATGCGCAATAAGCAATCAACTACTTCGGTGAAGACACGTTTTACTTTCGTGTTGTACCGATTCGTCTTACAGAGAGATCAGCCATCTCTTTTTAATTTTTCTTCAACTGTCTCTAGCTTTATAGGGGTGGACAAGACAACTTTTATGCCGTGTCCATTGTCTTCTTTCATTAGGCTATCAGAGAAGCGATGAACGTAAGGGATATGGTGAGCGAGTTTCATTTTCACCAGGTGCTTTACCGCCTTTTAACCATTGAAGTCATTTAAGTACGCGGCTACCTGACTGTGAATTAGCATACCCTTCTGTTCTTAGCTTTTCAATGTGTTTGTTCAGACTATCATATTCTGTGTGGAAACAAAATCAGAAATGGGTAACTTAAAAACAAGACGCAATGATGCCGTTTTTCACAATATTTAAATGATCTGAACGAGAATCCAGGAGCACTGATCGTTGGGCGAGTTTGTTTTCCATAGCCTAACACTAAGCGCGCGCAATCAAGGACAGAGGGAGGTGATGAAAGCACAAGCGCTTCGAATATTCAGTATCTTTTACCTTGGCGAATACACCCAACAGACATCATGTTGCGTATATTCGCAATCCTTCTGTACCCTTCCGTGCAATAAAGAAGTATAGTACTCGGATACATGCAGCGCGATTTAAACGAAGACAGGAGACACATAAAACACAGGCGAGCGCCGACTTACAACAAGTTGTAAGTCGGCGCAACAAACAACTCGCCCAAGTCAAAGAACTATTGGAAAAGAAGTATAACTTTCTTTTTTCCCCAATATTTCAGCCTCCTTCGTCAATGCTTGCTTGTTCCTGAATGAAGCCTTGCTCGCAGGTACACGACGCGGCTACTGGGTTCCGGCAACAAGGAGCTGGCTGCGTGCGATATCGTCATCAAGAATGGTGGACACTACACTCTGGCAGTTACGCAGGTGGCCCCCACGGTAAGCGCCAGCTGTGACGAAACAATGGTATCACTGAGCTCTGCATTTCCAAATGCAGGAGACCAACTGCTCTCTGCACGAGACTGTGCGTCCCAACAGCCTCTCCATGTTCTATCAGATTCCGCAGTACGTGCTCATCACGGCGGGTGAAGTCATGTTCTCTGTCACGGGGCTGGAGTTTTCCTACTCGCAGGTGAAGCATCGACAATGTTCTTTCAGATATACTTAATTGATTCAATGATGTTTATTTGTTTGATATCTTTGTATGATTACTTTTTACTCCGGAACATACTTTACTTATCGAATTACAGTTGAAAGCCGCAATAACGAAATCGGCGGGGAAAGCACAAAATTTCGCTCTTGCGGGAATTTCGTTAGCGCGAGAATGCGGCAGAAAAGACATGTAATTTACAAAAAAACACATTTCATTTCCAAAAGTAAGTAAGTTTGCTTTGCCGGGCCTTACCACGCAACAATTTCATGCCTCTCGATCGGGAATCTCGTTTGCCACGGCACAAAGTTCCCCATGCACTCGTCAGTGACGGCGGCAGTGCGCTGTCACCAGTACCGTCATCAAGTGCGCCTACAGGCGAACCTTTTCCAGCTCCGCTGGATCAGCGCGGATCAGAGCAGAATCGTGGACAGCGAGCTGCACGCAACACCAAATTCTTCGGCGATGTCCATTTTTTCCCTGCCTTTTCCACCTCATTGATGATTACAGCCTTATCTTCCAGCGTGATGAACTTCCGCTTTTTCGTTGGAGGCGGCATCTTCGCAGGCAGCGAAATCGGACGAAGCAATCGCAACACACAGTTCACGCGTTGCACCAAGCGACTAAGAAAACGCTCCACAAATGGCTCCACCCACGCGACCATGTGCGCGCAAAGCCGACAAAGCTAAGCACAGAGTCAAGCCAACCAACGAAACCCCATGAGGAATGTGGATTTGGCTACGTAGTCCGCAAGAACGAGCGGGTGTTTCGGCAAGTCATCATCATCATCATCATTGTCGCCAGCTTTTTTTTTTTGTAAACAGTGATAGCGGCTGCTTCTTAAGTGTGCTGTAGCGATAGTTCTGCGAAATTTAAGTGTAGCATGAATGCATTTCAGCAGTTTTTGATTGTAGTTAATGTTGCGAGAGTAGAAAATTTGCGCACTGGTACTTCAAAAATTTCGTTAATGAGGGACTGCAGTAGGAATATCTTTCGTAGTCTCGAGTTACGAAATGCATTGACTCATATGGGCGTTCGCCGGTGCTCCGAAAATATTTCGTTGCGGTGAGAATTTCGTTCCCTTGGGATTTCGTTATCGCGGGTTTCGACTGTACTTTTCTTTCAGGAATTAGTTTCGGCTAACCGTTGTTCTTTATTCGTAAGAGAAGCTTGTAACAAAAGAGGCTACTCTTATCATTTGTACTTGTTGACAATAGTAGCGGCCCCAGCCTGTGGTATCCTCATGGAAGCGCATGTTTCAACAAGCATTCATAAGACCCTTGTTTTCTCATATCAATACGTTGTATTGTTGGCACTGCATTCGGCACCTCGCTATGGTTTCGTTTTTCAGCTTTCATTTCGATAGCTCCTATCCTTTCTTCTCTAAAGGTGTTTATTCGACGACACTGGGCGACAATGCGCATTGGCGACAGTAAAAGCGGCGCATGGACTCCCAGCACGAGCGGCGTACTTTTAGACGGGAGAAAACGACCCACTAGAAGGCGAGGACGACCCATTGCAGAGTCTTCGCTACAATTACCCTGTGTACGAAAAGGGAGCCACCCGGCGACCTAACAGCTTGTCACTATGAGCGGGTCATGGTAGGTCTTGCTGCGCTCTATGGTGACACTGTCGCGCCCTCGACAGCGCATGTTCGAAGATTGTTCAATGGGTTCGATCAGGTAGTTGACCGGAAATGTGCGTTCGACGAACACGGTAGGGGCCTTCGCATTTGGGCAGTAGTTGTCGCGTTGCAGCCGCCGCGTCGGGGCGGACGTGCAGAAGAAAGAACACAACAGGCAGGGGTTCAAGACCCAAACCAAAAGAAAGCCCCGCGTATATTAAATAATTTCTTTGCGAACTTCCGCCACTTTGGACATATCTATCTATCTATCTATCTATCTATCTATCTATCTATCTATCTATCTATCTATCTATCTATCTATCTATCTATCTATCTATCTATCTATCTATCTATCTATCTATCTAGCCGGTTGCGTCTGGGCGCTCTCCTGGTCGTCTCCATAACTTGTAATATACCAAAATTGGCATAGCATGGGATCAAATCGAATCAAATCATTTTATTTCCCAGAAAGAAACAGGTTCTGGAGAGGTTCACTGGCTAAAAGCTGCCTATGGACAGCTAGACGAGGCCAGTGAACCCTATACAATGCAGTTGGGACAATGACAAAGATATGTAACAACGATAAATTCACCATAAGCTAACATTACAATACCAAATACGGTGAAGAAAAAAAAAGAAAAATATATATATATATATATATATATATATATATATATATATATATATATATATATATATATATACATATATACATTACTACAAAAACATCCCGATACCAAACATAGCACAGAAGATAGTTACATAGACGCGAGCAAAAACAAAAAACAAAAAAAAAACGCCAGGCCTGCGCTGAAACCGCAGCACAGTCACAGCGAAAGCTGGAAGAGCGGCGTTTCTAGAGCCCGTTAAGCTCTCTTGGGGCTACAATACAACTACACTAGAAAGGTACCCACTACGTCATAAATCATATTTTTGTGAAGTTTGGAAGCACCTACTAAGCCATTATTCGTCATTCTGCGGAGACGCGAGGCACCAGCTACACGTCTGCAATGCATTATGTGCACTTTGTTGACGCGACGACTGATGACGATGAAGAATTATGGCTCAGTCCTTTGTAATGGGTTGGAATCTTTAGACGGCCCACCAGTTATGTTTTTGCAATGGGTGACGCCCGGTCGCTATTTCCCTCCCCCGTCATGCTGTATAACATATGTTGACGTCGGAGAGAGACGGGGGGGGCGAAGAAATTTACTGAGACCCCGAGGAAATGGATCATACGCTTATGGGCTTCCTTGGCAACCAATACAAGGGCACTTGCGAGGAACCCACTACGCTATAAATCATTGTAATTTTTGAGAAGTAGGGCAGCAGGCACTGTGCCATTTTTCGTCATTCTACGGAGAGCGTTGGTACCTGCTAAACGCATGTAAGGCATTATGCGCACTTTGTTGATGCTGTGCCTGATGACGATGAATAATTATGGCAGAGCCCTTTGTAATGGGTTGGAAGCATTCAACAATTTACTCGTTGCGCAATTTGCATTGTGTGACGCCTGGTTACAGAATTCGCGTTGTGCGACGCTTCGTGCTTATTTTACTCTTCTACCACGCTATATTGCATATGCTAATGTGGTTCCTTCCCGACATGAAGCCTGTATAGGACCATTTTGCAAAGCAGTTTCAAGCACCGGCATGGCTCAGAGGTTGAATACTGGGCTCCCACGCTGAGGGCCCAGGTTCGAACCTCGTTCCATCCTGGAACTTTTTTCTTATTTCGTTTTTCTTTCTTATTTCGAGCGACACTGGTTACGGACACCGGCGGCGGCGGCGGCGGACAACTACGGCGCCAAAAACGGCCGGTGAAATGATCTCATAACAGCTTTCGCTGTAAAATACAAAGGAAAAACCCAACAACCATAACACCACTATCGACAAAAAAAAATTTTAAAAATAATCACGAAATATCAGGGAAGAAATATATAGAAAATTGCTCCTTGTATATGACCTGCATCATACAATGTACATCAGATGTCAGACAAAGAAAATTACGCAGACGCTGTTATTGCTATATGTTTTCCATCATATAACCTACTCGGTACAATATGGATGCACACACTGAAAGAAAAATGAAATCGTACAAGAACAACCCATTTCACAACGTCAAAACTTTAGCCTATATTTACAAAAAAGGATCGCACTTCTTTTAATGAGAAGCTGTTTACGTGACTGTATTTATTGAAAATGGTTGGTAGATTGTATTGCAATGTTTGTGATTTGTAATTATTTCGAAACCTCGGAACAAACCAAACGTCACTGTTTCTTGTTCTTAACAAAACGTTTTTTGCAGTTAGACATGCGGTATTTTTAATGAATTGTTTAAACGAAATGGAAGAGAAATAGTAGGATCGCAGAATGCGAAAGGTATACATATATTCAACTTTAATAATACCGTAGTCCCGACACACGAGTTGCGTTGATGACAAATAATCTAAATTAGCTACATGTCTAATAACCTTTTTCTGTAGGATCTGAAGTTTCATTATGTTAGTTTTTGTCCTGGTTGCCCACACCAAACTGCAGTAATTTATCTGCGAAAGAAAAAGAGCATGGTATATTTGCAATTCCACTTTTGCGGGTAAGATATGTCTGCCACGAGCCAGGACACCGACTACACTAGAGGCTTTTTTGCAGATATCAACGACGTGTTGGTTCCAGCTGAGGTTTGATGAAAACGTAACACCAAGAATTTTATGGTCATCTACAAAAAAAATGTCTTCACCTGCGTAAGCTCACGCTTGTGTTGATGAAAATATTTTGTTGTTTTGCTCGGAATACGATGGCTTTTGTTTTCAGTGGAATAATTTTCAATAATTTTTTGGTAGACCACAACAAAACCTTGTTCAATAACTCATTGCACCGAATAATTAACTCGTTTGCGTCAGGGCCTGAAAAAAGTAGGTTCGTGTCATCAGCATATATGACAAAGCTCATACTGGCATCAATATCCACGATGTCATTGATGTAAGCACTAAACAATAGCGGTCCCAGTACGCTTCCATGGGGCACACCATTTAAGACAGGTAAATAAGATGAGGCATGAGTGCTTAATTGAACGCATTGCTGTCTGTTTTGCAAGTATGACTTTATCAATTGAAGTGACGTGCCGCGGATTCCGTATGATTCTAGCTTAAGCAGTAAAATGTTAAGATCAATGCAATCAAAAGTCTTGCTGAAATCAAGAAAAACTGCTAACGTGAAAAGATTTCGTTCAAAATTTTGCAGTATAATTTCCTTAAGTGTTAATAGGGCTGTCTCCGTTGACCTTCCTTTTCTAAAACCAAACTGAAAGTCAGTGACGGGATTCCAATATGTCGTCCACGGCAAGCGGCTTCATTGCAGGTATGGCGGCGTGGGCACGTATAACACGGCGATGCGGAACTGCTTCGTAGGCCGCATCCCACTTCACCGGCCGCCAGACACCGAACACACACGAACAAGCAGCGGAATTGGCGAGGTCTGCGTTGCGCACATAAATCACAACAACAAAGACATTGCGCTCGCCGCCACCTACGTGAGAACTGTCAAGAACTCGTTTTACACATGCGCAATGTCGTGAAACGTGCGTGCGTTCTCCATCATAACGGACAAGTATAAGCACTACATATTGGCTTTCCGCATCTGATGTTAGTAATACCTATGTTGGTATTGGCATCGTTACGCAACTGTAAACAACTGGTCGTATAACACACGTGCGACTCTTCAACACATGTGTGTGCACATACGATTTGCGTCTATCTTTAGCGTCATTTCATAACGTATCGCTCATTGCAAAAAATTACACCACAGTCACCTTCACGCCGCATGCTTCGCATTACATCGATTCTCATGATACGGGAGATTTGCCGCATTTTTGTCTGCCCTGCTTTTTTAGCATCAGTGGGCGCAGCAGTCCCTGCCTAGTTCAGACGCCGCAGCCGTCGTGAAATGCCGGCGTCGCTCGGTCGGAGTCATCGATGCAGTCCGATACGCTTTCTCCGAAATGCTCGTTGCTTTCGATGCAAAGCCACATCTTCCTTCTTTCTTTTTTTAGTCAGTGGACTATATCACAGCTATTCAATACACAAGTGCAAGAAGAGCCGCACTGAACATAAAATATGGCACTTCACGCACCGAATACCCTACAACCACACGCGAATAGCGACACCAAAACATTTTACTTGTAGTAACCGCAACGTTGCGGTGCAATCACTCTTCTTTCCGAGCGTATCGCGTAATAACTTAGTTCTTCCGCTGTATACGAAACAGTTTGTCTGTCATCAGCGACACTTGAACCAGCAGGAAAAGTGGCGCAATGGCCAAATACAGAAAGAGAAGCGTTTGCAGGAACTAGAGGTAAAGTGGCGCAAGGTGCAAAGAGAGAAAAACAAGAATTGCAGGAACTAGAGGAAAAGTGGCGCAATGGCCAAATACAGAAAGAGAAGCGTTTGCAGGAACAAGAGGTAAAGTGGCGCAAGGTGCAAAGAAGAGAAAACAAGAATTGCAGGAACTAGAGGAAAAGTGGCGCAATGGCCAATACAGAAAGAGAAGCGTTTGCAGGAACTAGAGGTAAAGTGGCGCCAAGGTGCAAAGAGAGAAAAACAAGAATTGCAGGAACTAGAGGAAAAGTGGCGCAATGGCCAAATACAGAAAGAGAAGCGTTTGCAGGAACTAGAGGTAAAGTGGCGCAAGGTGCAAAGAGAGAAAAACAAGAATTGCAGGAACTAGAGGAAAAGTGGCGCAATGGCCAAATACAGAAAGAGAAGCGTTTTGCAGGAACTAGAGGTAAAGTGGCGCAAGGTGCAAAGAGAGAAAAACAAGAATTGCAGGAACTAGAGGAAAAGTGGCGCAATGGCCAAATACAGAAAGAGAAGCGTTTGCAGGAACTAGAGGTAAAGTGGCGCAAGGTGCAAAGAGAGAAAAACAAGAATTGCAGGAACTAGAGGAAAAGTGGCGCAATGGCCAAATACAGAAAGAGAAGCGTTTGCAGGAACTAGAGGTAAAGTGGCGCAAGGTGCAAAGAGAGAAAAACAAGAATTGCAGGAACTAGAGGAAAAGTGGCGCAATGGCCAAATACAGAAAGAGAAGCGTTTGCAGGAACTAGAGGTAAAGTGGCGCAAGGTGCAAAGAGAGAAAAACAAGAATTGCAGGAACTAGAGGAAAAGTGGCGCAATGGCCAAATACAGAAAGAGAAGCGTTTGCAGGTACTAGAGGTAAAGTGGCGCAAGGTGCAATGAGAGAAAAACAAGAATTGCAGGAACTAGAGGAAAAGTGGCGCAATGGCCAAATACAGAAAGAGAAGCGTTTGCAGGAACTAGAGGTAAAGTGGCGCAAGGTGCAAAGAGAGAAAAACAAGAATTGCAGGAACTAGAGGAAAAGTGGCGCAATGGCCAAATACAGAAAGAGAAGCGTTTACAGGAACTAGAGGTAAAGTGGCGCAAGGTGCAAAGAGAGAAAAACAAGAATTGCAGGAACTAGAGGAAAAGTGGCGCAATGGCCAAATACAGCAAGAGAAGCGTTTGCAGGAACTAGAGGTAAAGTGGCGCAAGGTGCAAAGAGAGAAAAACAAGAATTGCAGGAACTAGAGGAAAAGTGGCGCAATGGCCAAATACAGAAAGAGAAGCGTTTGCAGGAACAAGAGGTAAAGTGGCGCAAGGTGCAAAGAGAGAAAAACAAGAATTGCAGGAACTAGAGGAAAAGTGGCGCAATGGCCAAATACAGAAAGAGAAGCGTTTGCAGGAACTAGAGGTAAAGTGGCGCAAGGTGCAAAGAGAGAAAAACAAGAATTGCAGGAACTAGAGGAAAAGTGGCGCAATGGCCAAATACAGAAAGAGAAGCGTTTGCAGGAACTAGAGGTAAAGTGGCGCAAGGTGCAAAGAGAGAAAAACAAGGATTGCAGGAACTAGAGGAAAAGTGGCGCAATGGCCAAATACAGAAAGAGAAGCGTTTGCAGGAACTAGAGGTAAAGTGGCGCAAGGTGCAAAGAGAGAAAAACAAGAATTGCAGGAACTAGAGGAAAAGTGGCGCAATGGCCAAATACAGAAAGAGAAGCGTTTGCAGGTACTAGAGGTAAAGTGGCGGAAGGTGCAAAGAGAGAAAAACAAGAATTGCAGGAACTAGAGGAAAAGTGGCGCAATGGCCAAATACAGAAAGAGAAGCGTTTGCAGGAACTAGAGGTAAAGTGGCGCAAGGTGCAAAGAGAGAAAAACAAGAATTGCAGGAACTAGAGGAAAAGTGGCGCAATGGCCAAATACAGAAAGAGAAGCGTTTGCAGGAACTAGAGGTAAAGTGGCGCAAGGTGGAAAGAGAGAAAAACAAGGATTGCAGGAACTAGAGGAAAAGTGGCGCAATGGCCAAATACAGAAAGAGAAGCGTTTGCAGGTACTAGAGGTAAAGTGGCGGAAGGTGCAAAGAGAGAAAAACAAGAATTGCAGGAACTAGAGGAAAAGTGGCGCAATGGCCAAATACAGAAAGAGAAGCGTTTGCAGGAACTAGAGGTAAAGTGGCGCAAGGTGCAAAGAGAGAAAAACAAGAATTGCAGGAACTAGAGGAAAAGTGGCGCAATGGCCAAATACAGAAAGAGAAGCGTTTGCAGGTACTAGAGGTAAAGTGGCGGAAGGTGCAAAGAGAGAAAAACAAGAATTGCAGGAACTAGAGGAAAAGTGGCGCAATGGCCAAATACAGAAAGAGAAGCGTTTGCAGGTACTAGAGGTAAAGTGGCGGAAGGTGCAAAGAGAGAAAAACAAGAATTGCAGGAACTAGAGGAAAAGTGGCGCAATGGCCAAATACAGAAAGAGAAGCGTTTGCAGGAACTAGAGGTAAAGTGGCGCAAGGTGCAAAGAGAGAAAAACAAGGATTGCAGGAACTAGAGGAAAAGTGGCGCAATGGCCAAATACAGAAAGAGAAGCGTTTGCCAGGGAACTAGAGGTAAAGTGGCGCAAGGTGCAAAGAGAGAAAAACAAGAATTGCAGAACTAGAGGAAAAGTGGCGCAATGGCCAAATACAGAAAGAGAAGCGTTTGCAGGAACTAGAGGTAAAGTGGCGCAAGGTGCAAAGAGAGAAAAACAAGAATTGCAGGAACTAGAGGAAAAGTGGCGCAATGGCCAAATACAGAAAGAGAAGCGTTTTGCAGGAACTAGAGGTAAAGTGGCGCAAGGTGCAAAGAGAGAAAAAACAAGAATTGCAGGAACTAGAGGAAAAGTGGCGCAATGGCCAAATACAGGAAAGAGAAGCGTTTTGCAGGAACTAGAGGTAAAGTGTGCGCAAGGTGCAAAGAGAGAAAAACAAGGATTGCAGGAACTAGAGGAAAAGTGGCGCAATGGCCAAATACAGAAAGAGAAGCGTTTGCAGAACTAGAGGTAAAGTGGCGCAAGGTGCAAAGAGAGAAAAAACAAGAATTGCAGGAACTAGAGGAAAAGTGGCGCAATGGCCAAATACAGAAAGAGAAGCGTTTGCAGGTACTAGAGGTAAAGTGGCGCAAGGTGCAAAGAGGAGAAAAAACAAGAATTGCAGGAACTAGAGGAAAAGTGGCGCAATGGCCAAATACAGAAAGAGAAGCGTTTGCAGGACTAGAGGTAAAGTGGCGCAAGGTGCAAAGAGAGAAAAAACAAGAATTGCAGGAACTAGAGGAAAAGTGGCGCAATGGCCAAATACAGAAAGAGAGCGTTTTGCAGGAACTAGAGGTAAGTGGCGCAAGGTGCAAGAGAGAAAAACAAGAATTGCAGGAACTAGAGGAAAAGTGGCGCAATGGCCAAATACAGAAAGAGAAGCGTTTGCAGGAACTAGGGTAAAGTGGCGCAAGGTGCAAAGAGAGAAAAACAAGAATTGCAGGAACTAGAGGAAAGTGGCGCAATGGCCAAATACAGAAAGAGAAGCGTTTGCAGGTACTAGAGGTAAGTGCGCAAGGTGCAAAGAGGGAAAATAAGAATTGCAGGAACTACACAAAAGTGGCGCACAGGCCAAATACAGAAAGAGAAGCGTTTGCAGGTACTAGAGGTAAAGTGGCGCAAGGTGCAAAGAGAGAAAAATAAGAATTGCAGGAACTAGAGGAAAAGTGGCGCAATGGCCAAATACAGAAAGAGAAGCGTTTGCAGGAACTAGAGGTAAAGTGGCGCAAGGTGCAAAGAGAGAAAAACAAGAATTGCAGGAACTAGAGGAAAAGTGGCGCAATGGCCAAATACAGAAAGAGAAGCGTTTGCAGGAACTAGAGGTAAAGTGGCGCAAGGTGCAAAGAGAGAAAAACAAGAATTGCAGGAACTAGAGGTAAAGTGGCGCAAGGTGCAAAGAGAGAAAAACAAGAATTGCAGGAACTAGAGGAAAAATGGCGCAAGGTGCAAAGAAGAAAAATAAGCGCTTGCAAGAACTAGAGGAAGAGTGCAGCAAGAATCAAATACAGAAAGAGAAGCGTTTGCAGGAACTAGAGGTAAAGTGGCGCAAGGTGCAAAGAGAGAAAAAACAAGAATTGCAGGAACTAGAGGTAAAGTGGCGCAAGGTGCAAAGAGAAAAAACAAGAATTGCAGGAACTAGAGGAAAATGGCGCAAGGTGCAAGAAGAAAATAAGCGCTTGCAAGAACTAGAGGAAGAGTGCAGCAAGAATCAATACAGAGAGAAGCGTTTGCAGGACTAGAGGTAAGTGGCGCAAGGTGCAAAGAGAGAAAAATAAGAATTGCAGGAACTAGATGAAAAGTGGCGCACAGGCCAAATACAGAAAAAGAGAAGCGTTTGCAGGAACTAGAGGTAAAGTGGCGCAAGGTGCAAGAGAGGGAAAAAACAAGAATTGCAGGACTAGAGGAAAAGTGGCGCAAGGTGCAAGGAGAGAAAATCAGAATTGCAGGAACTAGAGGAAAAAGTGGCGCACAGGTGCAAATACAGAAAGAGACAGCGTTGCAGGAATAGAGGTAAAGTGCGCAGCAAGGTGCAAAGAGAGAAAAACAAGAATTGCAGGA